>NC_044927.1:22204904-22206423 GCF_003576645.1 Ipomoea triloba
GGGGGGGGGGGGGGGGGGGGGGGGTTGAGAGAGTGAATGGTCCTTTATTTGGTGCTGTGGCATGTTGTTTCACAAGCTTTAAAGTTGGTGGGGCTAACCATTACTATATTCAATCCTAACTTTTTGTGCACATGCTGGTGCAACAAAAATCATTGAAACAGGTCACCAGTTTTTGTCGAGTGAGAATAAAGTAGATGTTCTTTTAAGGAAAACCAATATGCTGTTTTGTTCAATCCTAGTGCCATCAACTATGGGTGTTGGAATAGTTGACATGGTAACGAGTGCTTTAGGGTCTGAGAAAAAATGAAGCCTAAAGCCCACAGGTAGTACTGTCTGTCGAAGTGGGTCAAAGCTCCTCACCCGCAGACGAGTTAGGGTTACAAAAAAAGAGATCCGCGAAGGAGCGGGCCTAACGTCACGACCCGTGCGGGTTGCGGATAAGACTTTTTTTTTTTTTTTTTAAAGTATATTGTGTACACATGAATTATGAATTATATGTATTCATGTGTACACAGTACACATTAAAAATAAAATAAAAAAGTCCGCGGGATCCGCCAACCCGCGTGTGGCGGGCTAGGGTTGCATGAACCCTTGTCTGCGGGCTAGCCCGTAAAACCCGCCAAAATTAGATCCGCGGTGGGGCGAGCGACCCGCTTTGACAGTACTACCGACATGTCATTGATTTAGTCAATTAAAAATACTTAAACTTACTTTCAGCAGTAAGGCAGGGGGTTCGATTCTTGCTACAACTATTAGGATTTGGTTTTGAGTTTTTGAGTCTCGAGACTACTCTATTTACCTCTTCATGGGCTTAAGGACATATTATAATATTTTATGGGGTCCAAGGTTTTTTTTTTTTTTTTAGTTAGACCATGAGGTATCTTAAACAGACCCTAATTGTAGGAGGCACATTTAAGCCCGTACCATACTCAGACTAATCTTTATGGGGTCCAAGATATAGTCCGATAAGGACGGAAATCTAGATTATAAAAAATTAGAAAAAGAAAAGAAAAGAAAAAGAAGAATATAATGAAGCCTAAAACATGCATAAGAACATTATGTGATGCACAAGGGAATGGCACTAGCAGTAAAACATGCAAAAATCATAGTGATAAACCAACATGCTGTTGTTGTAAGAACAAATAATAAAAGGTCAAAAGTATGAGTCCACTAAACTCCACTATGACCTTAAATCAGGGATACACTAACACCTAAATTAGGGATCCACTAATTTATGTTTTGTTCTTATTCAGAAAGTGGTGCAAATAATTAAGAATAGGAAAATTTTCATGATTAGTGCATTGATGGAATGCAACTATATAAAGGCCATCAAAATCCCCCTCACTGCTTGACATACAGTCTTGTACACCATCTGAGAGAGTTGAGTCAAGTGAGAGAAAAATAATTAGAAAGCTCAAGCAACAGCAGTAAGCAGATCAGGCAATCATCAAACAAATAACTATGGCTGGAGGTTAGATCCTATATTTCATATACTTCAGTTCAGTTTTAATTCTTACAG
>NC_044927.1:22210072-22220787 GCF_003576645.1 Ipomoea triloba
TTTAGATTGTTTAAGTCATTTGGACATGCTTTAACTTTTGGGCTCACTATAATTATATATGGGCTTGCTTTAGTGTTTTTCCTACATCATATTTGGGCTTCTTCTATATTTAATTGTTCAATTTAATTCCTCATTGATTTACTATTAATTATATTCAATTTTGAACAAATATTAAGTTTACATTTGTGATTTGAATTTTAATTTAATATTGAGGATTATATTAAATTGCCTTAAGTATTGCAATTTGATTGTGAAGTATGAGTTAATAATATGCATAATTTGAGCATGCTATGTATCTTTATTTGCAATAATTGTTTGACTGTTATAATTATTCCTTTAGAAAAGCATGTTCTTTAAGGATGAATTTAGAGCCTTCTAGGTCTGAATTAAATGTTTATTATGCATGATATAGTGCCTTTTAGGTGAATTTAGAGCCTTTAAGGATATATTAAGCATATTATTACTCTTCAGTTGTGTCTATTTAAGGGCACATTAAAGAATCACAAAGATAGTTCACCCTATTAAAAGCCTTATCCATAGGTGAACTCATAATCTTATAGAACTCTCAAACAATTTTACTTCAAACATGAGAACACATGAATTAGGGAAGTTTCTTGGGGAGGAATACTAGTTCTATGGCCCTGGCTTAAAACGCCTTGCTGGCTGAAACTGCCGTAGTGCCTTCAGCCATATTGCTACTAGTCCCCTTGCGACGCTACTCTGTCTAAGGAGTTGGTTTTTAAAGGAGCCTTAGCACCTACCAACTTTCCTGGGAGTATACCTAAGGATTGTCTATCATGATTTGGTTCAATTTGTTTGTTAGGATTTTCTTGCCAATGTGATAATATTTAATTTTGGTCGATTAAAGAGTAGCCACAGCATCTTCAATTTACCAAAATTACATCTTAAGTTTTACTCACATAAAGTTAAGGCAAGAATATTGTGGTTAACTCTGCGTAATATGATAAAATTTCGCCCACAGGCAATTTTGTTGTATTTGTAGTGTTAATTAGGATGAAATACGAAACTATGATCATAATTTACCCACAGGGATTATGTATCGGCATATAGTTTGGTAGTTTTGTCATTAAGGGTGGTAAATCAAATAAAAATCGTACTCATTCTATTTCCACCATTCAGTCTTGATAGATTCATTGTGCGTAAAAATTTAGCCCACAGGCAATTTTTATGGCATACGAGTCTATCTTTTGCATAACTTACATTGGTAACAATATGCACTTCAGTCTATCTCTCTATATTTTTTTGCCTCGAAAAATTCTAACCAAGCATTCATTGTTACTCTTTACAGCAACTCTACCCGTCACTCAAACCATAACTATTGATGTTCCTTTGCTTAACGACGATAATCACAAAGAGTGGAAAGATGCTATTCTCCTACATTTGGGATTATTAGAGTTAGATTACGCTGTTCTGAATGAGGAACCCTCCGAGGTTACTACAGAAAGCACTGACGAAGCCAAGCAGCTTCGTGCACGATGGGAGAGATCCAATCGGTTATGTGTGCACCTCATTAAGTCAAAAATTTCGAGAGAAATTCGTGGTTCCATTGAGGAAATTCAGAAAACCAAGCCTCTGCTCAAGGCCATTGATGATCAATTTGTTGACTCAAAGAAATCATCGGCAAGTACTCTAATAATGCGATTTATCAATCTTCGTCTTACCATTATTAAGGGCACGCGTAAACACATCATGCAAGTAAGGGATATTGCAGCTCAACTAAAGAAGCTGGAAATCATTTTACCAGATACTTTTGTGGTGCATTTTGCACTTAATACCCTTCCTCAAGAATATAGCCCCTTTAAGATTTCTTACAACACACATAAAGTAGATTGGTCTATCAATGAGTTGATAACCATGTGTGCGCAAGAAGAACAAAGGCTTATGACTGAGATTGGGGAAAACGCTCTAATGGCCACAACAAAGTATAAAAGAAAATCTGGAAAGTCCAAGGGATCCACCGTAGCAGCTAAGGGCAAACTGCCCCCAAAAGTTGACATTAAGAAGATACAGAAGTGTTTCTTTTGTAAAAAGAAGGGACACATGAAGAAGGACTGTATCAAATTCAAGAAGTGGATGTCCCAAAAAGGTAATGTTTCCTCTTCTTTTGTATGTTTTGAATCCAATATGTCAGAAGTTAATACTAATTCTTGGTGGATTGACTCTGGTTCAACAATCCACATTGCAAACTCCTTGCAGGCTATGACAAATCTGAGACAGCCAACGGGAACTGAGTGTAGCATCTTCTCTGGAAACAAGATTGCATCACCTGTAGAAGCTGTCGGAGTTTGTACTTTAGTTTTGAATAATGGTTTCGTTTTGACGCTAGATAAGACATTTTATGTTCCTAGTTTCTCTAGGAACTTAATTTCAGTTTCTAGACTTGTACCCTTTGGATTTAAATTTGAATTTAATGCCAAGTATTTCAAGTTATTTCAGAATTCTACTTGTATTGGCACTGGTACATTATCTGATGGTCTTTATCGTCTTAACTTAAAGAATGTTTCAATTTATAATTCTTTACATGTTCAAAACGGCACTAAACGATGCAGTATTAACGAAAATTCCTCAATGTTATGGCATCGGAGATTAGGTCATATCTCCCTTGAGCGTATTAAAAGATTAGTAAAGGATGGAGTACTTTCTACTCTAGACTATACTGATTTTGAGACTTGCATTGACTGCATTAAGGGTAAGCAGACAAACAAGTCAAAGAAAGGTGCCAATAGAAGTTCAACATTGTTGGAAATTATTCATACTGACATATGTTGTCCTGATATGGACATGCATGGTCAGAAATATTTCATCACCTTCATTGATGACTTCTCAAGATTTACCTATGTGTATTTACTTCATAATAAGCATGAAGCATTGGATGCCTTTAAATTATTTAAAGCTGAAGTTGAAAACCAATGCAAGAGGCAAATACAAATAGTTAGATCAGATAGAGGTGGTGAATATTATGGTAGATACACTGAAAATGGACAAGCACCAGGTCCGTTTGCTAAATTTCTTCAAGAACATGGGATTGTTGCCCAATACACCATGCCTGGATCTCCGGATCAAAACGGTGTTGCTGAAAAAAGAAATCGGACTCTTTTGGATATGGTGCGGAGTATGCTGATAAACTCCACACTTCCAAAAACATTATGGACTGAAGCACTTAAGACGGCAACGTATATATTAAACCGTGTTCCTACCAAGGCTGTCCCTAAGACACCTTTTGAGTTATTCAAAGGTTGGAAACCGAGTTTGCATCATATGCGTATTTGGGGATGTCCGTCTGAGGTGAGAATATACAATCCACAAGAAAAGAAACTTGACCCGAGGACAATTAGTGCTTTCTTTATTGGATATGCACAATCTTCTAAGGGTTATAGGTTTTATTGTCCATCACATACTACTAGGATAGTGGAATCAAGGAATGCTAAGTTTCTTGAAGATGACTTGATTAGTGGGAGAGATCGATTTAAGAACTTAGTTCCTACTTTTGATCATATCGACTCTCACCCTTCTACGTCATCTAATGGAGTTGTACTTATACGCAGTGTTCCTTCATTAACACCCGCGGTTATACAACCCACCATTGACATTCCACAAGTTGCTGAAACTCAACGATTTCAGGATTTACAGCAAGTTCCTGAACCGATACAGACTGAACAAATTCAAGAACTACCCTTAGTTCCTGAAGAGGTAGTTGCCCCGCAACCTTCTCAAGGTATCGGTGGTTCAACATTAAGACGGTCTACTCGGATAAGACGTTCAGCATTACCTAGTTATTATGAATCGTATCTACAAGAATCTGACATTGGAGCTGAAAATGATCCTGAAACTTTTTCACAAGCCACGAATTGTGAACATTCTGATTTGTGGTTAGAAGCCATGAAAGATGAAATGAATTCCATGAAGAGTAATGGAGTTTGGGATCTTGTTGAGTTACCTAATGGGGCCAAGGCTATTTCTTGTAAATGGGTTTTTAAAACCAAAAGAGATTCATTAGGTAACATTGAAAGATACAAGGCCAGACTCGTTGCTAAGGGATTTACTCAAAAAGAAGGAATCGATTACAAGGAGACTTTTTCTCCTGTATCAAAGAAAGATTCTCTTCGAATTATCTTGGCTTTAGTTGCACATTTTAATCTTGAATTGCAACAAATGGATGTGAAAACTGCCTTTCTTAATGGTGATCTAGAAGAGGAAGTTTACATGAAACAACCTGAAGGATTCTCTTCTAAAGATGGTGAAAATTTAGTATGCAAGCTTAAGAAATCCATATATGGCTTAAAACAAGCCTCCCGCCAATGGTACATTAAGTTCGATGGGGTTATTTCTTCATTTGGTTTTGTTGAGAATCCCTCTGATCATTGTATATACCATAAGGTGAGTGGGAGCAAAATTTGTTTTCTAGTTTTATACGTGGATGATATCTTGCTTGCCGCTAATGATATGGGGATGCTTCGTGACGTGAAACAATTCCTTTCTAAGAACTTTGATATGAAGGACATGGGTAATGCATCTTATGTCATTGGCATAAAGATTCATAGGGATAGATCCCGGGGCATACTGGGTCTATCGCAAGAAACCTATATAAACAAAGTTTTAGAAAGATTTCAGATGAAAAATTGTTCACCAAATGTTGCTCCAATAGCAAAAGGAGATAAATTCAATATGGATCAATGCCCTAAGAGTGACCTGGAGAAAGAATCCATGAAGACTATTCCATATGCTGAAGCAGTTGGGTGCCTTGGATACATTCAAGTATGTACGAGACCAGACATTGCTTTTGCTGTTGGAATGCTAGGACGATATTTGCATAATCCAGGTATGGACCACTGGAGAGCTGTAAAAAGAGTTTTAAGGTACCTCAAAGGTACTAAAGATTACAAGCTTGGATTTAGGCAGACAGATAACTTGGATGTTATTGGATATTCTGATGCGGACTTTGCTGGCTGTGTTGATTCTCGAAAATCGACTTCTGGGTACGTGTTTATCATGGCTGGTGGGGCTATCTCATGGAGAAGTGTTAAACAATCTTTAATAACTACTTCTACTATGGAAGCCGAGTTCGTTTCTTGTTTCGAAGCTACTTCGCAAGGTGTGTGGCTTAAGAATTTCATCTCTGGGCTTAGAATTATGGATTCTATATCTAAGCCGTTAAAAATCTATTGTGACAACTCAGCTGCAGTCTTCCTAACTAAGAACGACAAAAGTGGGAGTCGAAGCAAACACATCGACATCAAGTTCTTAGCTATTAGGGAGCGTGTTAAAAGAGAAATTGTGGTCATTGAGCACATTAGTACTGAGTTGATGATAGCAGATCCCTTGACTAAAGGCATGCCTCCATTTAAAATCAAGGATCTTGCTGAAAAGATGGGACTTTCACCCAATTTGTAATTTGTATATATACATTCAGTTTTAATGAAATTCTTTTGCATTCAGAAATTTTCTCATTCTAGTATGAACACTTTAAATTTATTGAGAAAATATTTCAGTCGGATTTGAAATAAACATAAGGTTTATTTTCATTAAGTTTTTCTTGTTTCCTAATTAAGTACTTAAAGGCAGTTTACATTTAATCATAATAGATATTACTCGCACTAATGAGGACATATCATTATGGTTAGTGTTATCTTGTACTTTGAGTTTGATATTTGCACCAAGTGGGAGAATGTAAGAACAAATAATAAAAGGTCAAAAGTATGAGTCCACTAAACTCCACTATGACCTTAAATCAGGGATACACTAACACCTAAATTAGGGATCCACTAATTTATGTTTTGTTCTTATTCAGAAAGTGGTGCAAATAATTAAGAATAGGAAAATTTTCATGATTAGTGCATTGATGGAATGCAACTATATAAAGGCCATCAAAATCCCCCTCACTGCTTGACATACAGTCTTGTACACCATCTGAGAGAGTTGAGTCAAGTGAGAGAAAAATAATTAGAAAGCTCAAGCAACAGCAGTAAGCAGATCAGGCAATCATCAAACAAATAACTATGGCTGGAGGTTAGATCCTATATTTCATATACTTCAGTTCAGTTTTAATTCTTACAGTTGTGACCTCTTTTTTCAAGATGTGCCATCAAAACATGGCTGAACTAACCAATTAACCTCAGTCACATTCATATTACTTAAATGCGCAGTGGTAATAACTTTTATAACTCGTTTATATTTTAAGGGTAAATAACTAAATATCAAATTTAGTCAAAAACTTTAATATATATTTTTTAAATTTAGTCCGATCCCCAATAAACAATTTTTTTTTTAATGTTTTGGTCTTGACTTTCATGATTTTACTAAATTTTCTCTTGGTCATATAATGGCTCTATTTGGCATGTTTAGCTGAAAGCCGAAAAGCTAGTAGCTAATAAGCTAACTAATTAAAATTGAAATGTATGGTAAATTTAATTGTTAAATTAGCTGATAAGTGTAAAATGATAAACTATGATATTGTATTCAAAAAAAAAAACTATGATATTAAGATTTTGAGTAATGAAGGGTATATGGTGTCATTTTTATAAATTAATAAAGATAAAGGATAAAAAATTAAAATGTCAGTTGCTTATTTTGAAACGCCGTTCCAAACTAAGTTATAGAGTATACTATTTTAAGCTCTCTATATGTTTTACCAAACAATGCGTATAACTAACTTAAAATAAGTTATAAGCTCTAAAATAAGTTATGAAAAACAAAGCCAATATGTCTATCCAAATCGCATTTGAACCCCAAACATTAATCCTACTTCATATTCCCTTTAATCGAGTTCGCAGTTGCTAAAGGAGTACGTGCAGTGGGATGGGGTATTACTAGTATTGACATAAAAGGAAGAAAAATTATTACATTAAATTAATAACCTTTCTACTCACTAACGTAAAAGGAAATAATATTAATGCATTAAATTGATAACGCTTCTGATCATTGATATAAAAGTAAAAAAATACTACATTTAATTAATAACAATTCTAATCATTAATGTAAAAGAAAAAAAAATATTGCATTACACTAATTCCGTGAATCCTTATGGTAATCTACCATACTTATATTTGCACATAAAATCCTTTTAACAATATTGTTCATTTGCAAGACCTATATAAATGTAATACCTTGTGAAAAAAAAATATAATCCTTCATTTCAAAAAAGTAATTACTGTTGCAACATACAACAGAGATCATGAAGAACTGCAATATGTTTGTGATTCTTTCTCTGGCGATTTTTCTACTCTACTAAACCCTTCTCTAGGTATTGTTTTTTTCAATTTTTAATATACTGTATATTAATTGATAAAATATAATACCTTATGTTTGATTTTTTAAAAACTTTTTTTCACCTCCTTTTTTAATTTTTTTTTTTAAAAATTTATGTTTAGGTCAACTCAAGTTTTGCCCAGGAACTTTTACTACAAGTGATGTATGCGGGAGCATTAGTTGTGGAAATTTGGCACTATTTCATTGGCCAGCAAGCGAGATGCCTCATAGTTGTAGATGTGTTGGTGTTGGGGCAGGTCAAAGCCTTTGTACTTGTCAAATCGTTTGTTAGATGATGTAATAAAAAAAAGTATTTTTCATAATTACAATAATAATACTCCGTAGTATATTTACATTCCAAAAGAATCTCAAATACAATATTGTCTAAAATTTTTAATAAATATAAATAGAGTTAATTCCATTTTCAGTCCTAGATTTATAGGTTGCAATTCACATTTAGTCCTTTTAAAAAAAATATTTCATTTTAGTCCTAGTATTATTGTGGCATGACCATTTTTAGTTTTTCACTAACAAAATCGTATAAATTTCATAAAATACAAGGAAATTTTGGTCTTCAATTATGATTTTTTTTCAATAAAAATAAAAAATTAAAATATAGTGGGTCAACTCTCTTTGTATAAAAATAGATCGAGATCGATGTCCTTGTATTTAATGACATTTCAACAATTTTGTTGATGGGGGACAAAAAATAGTCATGCCAGAATAATACTAGGACCAATACGGGATGTTTTGAATGATAATAATAATAATAAATCCAACTTGCACAATATGAAGATATTGGTTGATTTTTTCTATTTAAAAAATATAAAGCTAAAATTTGTAAACTAAGATGACTAATGCGTCATTTGTATTTTTATCTATTAATACAATTGTGTGATATTAAACATAAATCATTACATGTTTTTATCGTAGCTATTACGTGTCACGTTTAGAAAATAAAAAATGTCAAATAAATAAAGATAATCTTATGCACTACAAGACATTGTTTATATAAAAAAAAATATATAGAAATATTACTTCAACTATGGATAAAATTCAACATATTGAAAGTCATTGTAAGATAATAATGCCTCTTATAATTCAAGTTGTACACTATAACTCCATTATCTATAACATTACATTTATTGTGACCATATACTTCTGCTTGACTGGCGAAACTCGATCTTTGGTCTTTCTTTTCAAACTTCACCATCGTGACCAATTAAGTAGTATTTTTTTATTATTTTTCGCACTCTACCATCTAATATATCATTTATTTTACCTAAATACTCATGCATTCTGTCAGTGTAAACTTTAGTTTGAATATATGTAGATAATAAAGTTTAAAGGTTCTAGAATTAGTTAAATATTATATTAAAATATTTCAACCGTAATTGGTATATGGAAATGAAATTTAAATAGAAACTAATCATTGTATTGTATTAAAATATTACAACCGTAATTGGTATATGGAAAAAACAAAATGTGAAAAAAGTTATAATATTATATATTCCTATCGAATATTATTACAATATTCTATATTCCAACCGTAATTGAAATTGCATGACATAGATAATTATAATTTTGTTTAACGATTTTTTCTTCCTACATAAAAAAAAAAAAAAAAAACAAAAAAACAAAAACAAAAACAAAAACAAAAAAAAAACAAAAACAAAAATAAAAACTAATCATTGTATTGTATTGAAATGTTCCAACCGTAATTGGTATATGAAAGAAAATATGAAAGATTAGAATATTTTATATTCCTATGTTTTTTTTTCTCAAAAAAAAAAAGATTATAATATTCTATATTCTAACCGTATTTTATATTTCAACCGTAATTAAAATTGCATGGCATAAATAATTATAATTTTTTTAATGAAATTAAAAATAAAAAGTAAGCATGTATGGTATAATAATGATAATAATAATAATAATAACAATAACAATAATAATAATAATAATTTTGTCTAATGTCTAATATTTTATATTCCAACTGTCCCATGTAAAGACATTATAATTATAATATTTTATATAGAAAAATTAATTTAAATATTTTATATATACATATAATGCTTAAAAAATCTAAAATGCTTAAAGATTCTGTAAGACATTTATTTGGTGTGTGTGTGTGTGTGTGTATATATATATATGTATATGTATGTATGTATGTATGTATAAAATTAATAAAGCTTAAGGATTTTGTAATGAATTAATTGGAATGTATTGTAATATAATAATAATAATAATAATAATAATAATAATAATAATTAATTTGATTGATTTCAAATTTCAATGTTGAATTCTTTGTCTAGGATGGGTGGAAAAAATCACTTCCTTTTTAATATATATACTAGGAAAGGAGAAAAAATGTCATGTAATACCCCGAAATTTTGTTTTACTAAAAGCTCCTATTTAATTAAGTTAGCCATAGCGGAAAAAAAAATTAATTAAAAAAATTGTTTTGATCGTAGCATCGCTATGTTTCGCGGTGTACCGAACCTAGCCCAATTTTGAGTTTTAGTCTGGAATAAATTTTTGGTTTCAAAATTATTCCTATTTAAATTATTTTCCACCGAAACTTTATCTGTTTGGACCACAACTGATAAGTTGGAGGATTTTTATTTTTGGAACCACAAGAATGTGACAAGTGTCACTTCCTTTACCACATGTTTCATCCCTATCTTATAAGAAATAATATATAAGCTTTGTTTTTTCCATTTTTCCCCTCTTTGGCCGAAATATTGGAGAGGAAGAGAGAGAGGAAAAATATTTGATCTTCTTCCTTGAGTTCAAAGAGCTTCCATAGCCAATTCCTTCATCAAGATCACAAATATTCGGTAAAATTCCATTTTAATCGGTTCAAAAGCTTTATTTTCCTTCCTAGATCTTGAATCCAAGTATTGTTTCCTTAAATATGGGGTGATGATGTTATACACTTCCTAGAATTTTTAGGAAAATTTTAGGTAGGAAATCCTATTTTTGCTATTTATTCTAGTATAGTTAGTGTTCTCAAGGATCTAATATTATGTATGTTGTGGATAATTTATGGATTGTGTAGAAGAACCAAAGGAAGTGGAAGAGTGAGCATCTAAAGGAAATTAGTGAGATTTCAAGAAGATAAGGTAATCTTTATGTCCACCAAAACCTTTTTCCACCATGATATTCATGAATTTCTTGATAAAGTATGGATATAAAGATTTTAGTAGATGAAATTTGGTGTGATTGTGGTATAGCATGAGTATATGTGTAGATATGGGTATGATTATGTTGTGGTGAATATATGAAGAAGACTTGTATATATGTACAATCTTATATATAT
This sequence comes from Ipomoea triloba, assembly GCF_003576645.1. Lineage (NCBI taxonomy): Eukaryota > Viridiplantae > Streptophyta > Magnoliopsida > Solanales > Convolvulaceae > Ipomoea > Ipomoea triloba. Next base: position 22,220,661 of record NC_044927.1, read on the forward strand.
ACATATATACGTGTAATTTTATTATTATTTTTATTATTATTATTATTATTATTATTATTATTTATATATACATACATAATACCGTATATATATATATATATATATATATATATATATATATATATAT
>NC_044927.1:22221827-22279561 GCF_003576645.1 Ipomoea triloba
AAAGTAAAGAATGAGATAAAATGAAATTATGGTGTGAGGTTGGAGACTATTCCTTTTAACATTCACAATGGATTCACAAACATTGGGCCCTGAAGTGATTGGTGTTAACCACGTTGAGTAACCTTGTAGAAACAGATCCAGGGTTACTAGAGCTAGTGACTAACCTGCGGGCTCGGAATCCCGACAAGGGGTGTGCACACTAAAGGTCCTAGATCTGCTTCCCCTAGTTGGAATAACTAGGTTGTGGTGAGGTGGTGGAAACGAGAAGGAAATTGTGGTGTTAATCGGAATATCTTTAACGTTATTATGGTAAAAGCTGGTTATTTCTATTTAAATGTTTATATGATTATGAGTACGAGTGTGAGTATGGGTATGATTATAAGTATGATATTGTGTATACAGGTGGAAATTATGATTATTGGCACAATAATGAGGAAATGAATATCTCTTATATGAGAAATCTTGTTGAAAATGTGTTATCATGTGAAATGAACTGTTTTTCGAAAACAAAGAATAAAACTATTTTCCAAAACCATGATTTTACACGGTGGAGTAGGGATTACTTAGCACTATGTGCTAATTCTGTTTTCCAAATGAATTTCAGGTATGGAATAGATCTTGATATCCGAGAGCGATAGAAGAGAAAATGGATCTACTCTTGATGATAGAAATCACTATGGTTTTTGAGTTGTATATTACTGGGATGTAAGGCAGTAATAGTATGTATTAATAAGGATAGTAGATGTAAAGACTACCTTAGCATCTAAGTTGTAACAAACTTAGGTGTGGAGTAGCACTTCTGGATTTTATGCGTTTCCGTTTTGGGAAATTAGTAATTATGATTAATTATGCCTTTTTGTATGATGGAAAATCTGGGGGTGTTACATGTCATGTTAATAGGATTTTCGGTTTTTCAAGAACCCGTAATAATGATTAGCATGGTAATCTGTATCGATGTTTGACCAAGCTCAGACTAGCTACGACCAGTTAGCCCGAGTAAAGGGCATGGGGAAAAGCGGTCCCACCTACAATCGATAAGATCAATAGATGACCCCAGAACATTTATAAATCTAATCCCTCGATTGTTAAAACCCGATCCTTAGATCGGTAAAATTTGACCTCTCAATCATATTGCAAATTCGACTTCTAGATTGGTAGAGTTCGGATGATCCTTGTAGTCTAAAAGGTTGTGCACTTTTTTCCTTAGCTAAGATTTTTTTCCATTGAGTTTTTTCTTAGCCCGAGGTTTTTAACGAGGCAACTAGCATAGGCCACGGACTATACGGTCAGTTTTTCCAGTCCGAACTCTTCTTTATTAGCGCTTAAAGTTGCGTTTTTTTTTCTTTGGCTAAGATTTTTTTCCATTGGGTTTTTTCTTAGTCTAAGGTCTTTAACGAGGCAACTGGCGTAAGTCCCGAACCGTAAGGTCAGTCTCCAGCCCTAACCCTTTCTCATTGACTCATGTTAGGGCACGGACTAGGGTTACTTGATAGAGAATATACCCAGGTATACCGCTCTACAAATATTATACGTATGCTCAGCGTATTGTACGATTATTAACCTTCCTATAAAAGGGACTTGAGTCCTTCTTGATAGGGGCTTTTCCTCCTTCTCTCTTTTCTTTCTAAGCAAGACCCCAAAGTTGAGATTCTCCCTAAACTCTTTAGTTATTGAAAACAATGAATAAAATAGCTTACTTGGATTAAATTCTCCAATCATCTAGTACTTTACAAAGATTGCTATACACATGAATACGAAGTGGGATTATTCCTTATCATATATAAAAGTTTGTTAGAGGATTTTTTTTTAGATGATTCTATTGTGATTCAACTCATCTATATATAGCTCATGTTTCTGAGTTTTACAATAAAAGAGTTTTGTTCATCAAGAAAATTAGTTTCGTAGCAAGTGATTTAGTTCCAATCTTGTATTTTTGTATTTTTCCATATTCTTCTACACGAATAAAGCTGCATTATACTCTACAGAACTTAATTAGGCGAACAACCATTGCAATATTTAACTACTCTAGGATGTGTATTGAGTAAACTTCATTGTTGTGCAATAGTCCGCAATCCACAAAAAAAATAAGTCCGTGTTGGTCCCGAATGGGTGGTGAAAAGTCTAGAGGGGGGGTGAATAGACTTTTCAAGCAAATTAAAAATTAATAACACTTTAACTAAAAATAATTCCAAGTGAATAAATTGAACTTGAAATGCACAGCGGAATAAAGTACGTAAAATGCTATAATTAAAACGCAGTGAAGGAGAGGAGATATATCACATGCAATACGATAGAAATACTTGGAATAGCTCAAATGTGATATATAATAAATTTGACTTGCATGCGGACGTAAGAGATAACAAATAATAGCAAACCCAGATAAGAATGAATAGTGATGAATAGTGACGAAATAGTAACTGGGTTTAGAAAATATTATGCTGCAAATTAGAGTGTGTGTGTGAGCATGAATATTATGTGTGCAGAGCAAAAATATATATGGGCAGTAAATAAATGAGAGAGAGATTTTTAAGTGGTTCGGCCAAACCCAGCCTACGTCCACTATACTCCTTTCACTATCTTCAATCACCCAGATACAATAGTGAACACCAAGTGCCAACCCAGCACTTCTATCTACACCTAGTAGATATTGAGTATTTCGCACAAAGCTATACTCCTACACCAACGAGTGTCTCGCACAAAGCTACACTCCCCAGGGTTTTCACAAGCTTCTCTTGTTACTCAGCCCTCTGTCTACACTCAGTAGAAATTTTGATACAAGGTAGTAAAAGAAAATATTTTTCTCCAACTCTCAGGAACTAAAAATATGGATTTTTGGTTTTTCGGATTTTTCTTGCTTTGCTATTCTCAGATGTATCACACTGCTTTTCTTGCCTTTCACTTGTATATCTCTGTTTTTCTTCTTGCTCAAGTGTCTCGTATTTATAGCTGATGAAAGAATTAATCCGTTGGAAAAAATAATTTTTATTGTTGCTTGTGCTGATTGCAGTCTCCATGTGGTTTAGGTAGTGTCTGAGTTGCATTTTCGTATTCCTCTCCATATATTCCTGATGTATTTGGAATGTAGTATTCAATCTCCAGATATTCCTCATCTATTTGGAATGTAGTAAATAGATTCTTCTCCTTATTTTCGTATCTCCGTACCTCCACCACAGCTCAAAACCATTTTGAACAAATCAGTCAAATATATCCGTTGAAGTGGGACAATTTGAACAAATCAGATTTATACACCTTTGTCTTTTTGTGTTTGTATTACTTCCTTGTAATATTCTTTTTTGTCTTTTTGTGTTTGTATTACTTCCTTGTAATTTCCTTCATGAATTTCGCATCTTCCATGTGCATTTTCATCTGGCATCCAGTATTTCGCAGTCTTCAATGTGCATTTTCATCTGAATTAATTTTTTCTCAAAATAAACTCTCCTGGGATTCGAACACAGCACCACTTAGATCATTTCCCAAGTTCAACTCCAATGCTCTACTCAATCCTTTGTTTACTATGCCTGTAAATAATATATAAGTAGTAATATTCTGAGAAGTTCTGATTTCCTAAAATTTCGTGGCTTAGGGGATTCGAACCAAAGACCTTTCACCATATATACAAGTCTTCTACCATCTCTGCTGCTTCAACTGTTTGTTACTTCTAGTGCTTCAATTAAATTTAAGCTCCGTCCGATTCGAACAAAGTTCCTTCATTCTCCAAGAATTCTTCCAAGTAGACTTCTTAACTCTTTTAGATACATACCTCTACGAAATTTTTGGCTTTCTAATTTTTCAAACTAAAATACATTTTTGGCTCATCAAAATCTAAATACAAATATTCCTAACAGTCCGTTATGTACAGAACTTGATCGAAAAGATATTGGTAAGAATCAAACCATAACCTTCCGGATGAGAATCATGGTCCAAGTCTGTAAGATTTGATATGCAATTTTAAGAAAGATATCGCAGATTAAATATATGAAAATGTCTCATAAAATTACATTGGCGTGGAGTACCATAGGCCTATAGGAGAGCGTGGACGTACAAGAGTCTTGAACCCCAAAAATTTCATGGCTGGCTGAGGACTGAGGAGAATGCCAAAACAAGTTTTTAAAAAAAAAGAAAAAGAGAAAAATGTATGAAATGACGTGGCAAACTGTGGTGCCACAAAAAATCCCCTGTAAATTGTCCAACTAGGAGCCTCAGGATTCAAAGAAAGAAGAAATCTGGAGCTTCCCTTTCAGATTTCTGATAATATTTGTGGATAAGACTGCTCCAACAAATGCCATGTTGCCACTCCACACTACAATTACCACTAATTCCCTTACATGCAAATGCAATGCACTCATTCTTCTTCTTCTAACTTTGCAGCTATGGGGCAACTCTTCTCTTCTATTTTGCTGGTACCACTTCAAACCCTAGCTTCTTTCATGGACCCTTGAGCTTGATCATTTCTAATCTTGATAAAATACCCATTGTTGTTGATCTCTTAGTTTACTTTATGCTATTAAGTATGACCCACTTGTGTGATTCTTCTGACAGGTTATTAACCAAATTCTTGATTGCAAGTTCATAGCTGTGTTTGTTAAATTTCTTGGATTTTTTTTTCCCCTTTTCTTTTGGTACTATGATAATCAATTTTGGCCTTTTATTATGCACTGTTAAGTTTGGGGAATATGTAGAAAATGTAAAGAAATTGATGTGTATCGATTTGAATGGCTGTTGCCAAGATTGTGTTTTTATAGTTTTAGAGTGAGCTGGTGTTTAACTTTGTGAGTGGTCTCCATATGAATTTAATGAAATTTCATTGCTTGGCTTCAAATTGATCTTGATGATGTTTGCTTATGTTTAAAGCCAGCATGGTTGTATGGTATGATATCTGCAGTGTTTCAATGAAATCTTTCAGTTTATCACCCCCGTCCCCCATCCTTTTGGGTTACAAGGGAAACCCGCAGCCATTACCCGAGGCTGGGCATTGTGCATTGAGTAAACCCCGCCTTGTGATCCTAGCCAGCAAAGAATCACAAGGAAGTAAACTGGCCTAGGTTGCAGCATAGTGTTTCATTGATCGGTCTTCTTATCTCATTCTCGAAGAATTAACATAGGTCCATTTCCTTTTAGGTACTAATGCTACTTAAAAAAGAAAAACTTGTTTTTAGTGTGCATTGACAATTTTGGCCAAAGCTCTGTTGGTTGTGATTTGATTCTGCTGATTGGAATTGTTATATATAGCATTGTTCATAGTGTGTAGCCGTTCCATGTTAATATGTAGAAGCCTCGTTATGAATCTGAAGCTCAGACAATTGGTTTTGTCCCCAATATAACTGCTGAATTACCAAAGAAAAACACGATTTTAGTGTACATTGGCAGATTGTCTATTTTGATCAATCAGACACTACTTTGGCACAAATAAACTTTAGTTATTTTGCATCGAAGCTTTGCCCTTTGGAACTTGTTTCTATTTCTCACATTCCTGATGTCATTGATTATTTAATCTTGATCATACTAAATCTGGAACGTAACAAGTCCCAATGTGTCATATTTGTAGGAAACTTAGTGCTGAGGTTGAGCATTCTCCTGTTGGAAGACATAATAGGACCTGCTGATATCTGAGGCGTTCTATAGTATAAGACGGGGGGATATGGGAGAATTTGGTAAGGAGGCAGCCATTGTTAGAAAGAATAAGAAGGGAACAGTTGCAAGCAAGTCGCAAATTTCAGCATCGCCCACCATGGTAGTCACTTGAAGTGATCTTTGGTTTCTTAGGTTATAGTTTTAGTTTTGCATTAGATCTTTCATCTCATTAACTTCCAATGATGTAGGAATCTCATCTACACGAAGGCGAGGTGCATTTAGTATCAACCCCGGTAAGTTACCCAACCCAAGTTCGTTGCACTGCCTGCTGGGGAAACGATAGTTGCCAGACAGTCCGTTCGAGAACAAAGTTGATGAAGACATTGATCGAGAGGGGAAAGCCTCAAGAAGTGCACTCGATAACCAAAGGTCTAACGGAAGAAGGACATAGGCCGACTCTTGTGACATATACTACTGTTTTAGCGGCCTTGACTCTGCAGAAACGTTTCAAGTCCATTCCGTTGCTTCTCAAGAAAGTGGAGCAAAACGGACTAAGACCTGACTCGATCTTCTTCAATGCCATGATCAATGCTTTTTGTGAATCTGGAAATGTCAAGGAGGCCATGAAAATCTTCCGGAAAATGAGGGAGAAAGGATGCAAACCCACAGCTAGTACTTTTAATGCGTTGATCAAAGGTTTTGGCATAATTGGTAAGCCCGAAGAATCTTCGAAACTGTTAGAGATAATGTCACGGGAAGAAAACATCAAAGCGGATGACAGGACATATAACATTCTTGTACAAGCTTGGTGTAACAAGAACAACATCGAAAAAGCATGGGGCGTGGTCCACAGAATGGTTGGCGCGGGTTTGAAACCCGACGTTGTTACATACAACACTATAGCAAGGGCTTATGCGCTGGGCAAAGAGACGAGCAGAGCCGAAGAATTGATTTCCCAGATGCAAAATAACAAAGTAGCTCCAAACGTACGAACTTGTGGCATCGTTGTTGATGGATACAGTAAAGAAGGCAATATGGCAGATGCATTGAAATTCATATACAAGATGCAGGATTTTGGTGTGCATCCTAATTTGTTTATATTCAACTCTCTTCTCAAAGGCTTTTTGGACATAACTGACACTAAAGGAGTTGATGAGGTACACTTCAAACTCAGTACTTTACATCTTGAGGATTTATAGTCACATTAGTTTGCCCTAGAACTTTTAATGGCATTTGATGACACCACTTATATTAGTCATATCCTGTTTCTTGTCCAATATGATGCATCTAAACATGATTTGGTTTAGCTATATGTTAAAATTTTGTATAGATTCCATGGATTTTTCTTCTCTGAGAGGGAAACCTACAGCTACTATTGAGTTTTGAGTGACAAAATTGAGTTTTGAGTGACAAAGGAAACCTGCAGTCACACTACCGATGGTGTACACTAAATAAATCATATTGTGACTCTAGCCGATAAAAATCACAAGGAAATAGACCAACCTAAGTTGTCTATAACTGGCCGACCCAAAATAAGAAAGCCAATAGACCACTCCCCTAAGAATCAAATTTGTAACATTGTAGTTATCAAGCCAACAATCAAACCAATATATTTGAGGTTGATATTTAAAACACTAGATTATAGGATGCAAAGGTCTCCATTAAAGGAAAACAAGAAAGACAACATACTCATCATACATTTGATTTATTGCACTTTAATCTTGAATGTGTTTTTCTTACAATCTTGTTACAAAACGAGCAGACACTAACAATGATGGAAGAATTTGGAGTGAAACCGGATGTGGTCACATATAGTACGATTATGAACGCGTGGAGCTCAGCAGGCCTAATGGAGAAATGCAAGGAAATGTTTGAAGACATGATCAAGTCTGGCATTGAACCCGATAACCATGCATTCAGCATCCTTGCCAAAGGCTATGTCCGCGCTGGGGAGCCTGAGAAAGCGGAAGCCCTCTTGGAAGTGATGGGCACCCACGGTGCACACCCGAACGTGGTAACGTTCACCACAATCATCAGTGGGTGGTGCAGTGCAGCCAAAATGGAGGATGCCTTGAGGGTATATGACAGGATGTGTAGGATGGATGTGCAGCCCAATTTGAACACTTTTGAGACACTGATTTGGGGCTATGGCGAAGCAAAGCAGCCATGGAAAGCAGAAGAGTTGCTTCAAATCATGGAAGAAATAGGCGTTTCGCCCAGGAAGAACACAGTTCAGCTCGTTGCAGATGCGTGGCGTGCCATTGGCTTCATCAACGAGGCAAAGAGAATCCTAAATGATGATCAGAGCTCCGTCTTGATTCCCAGAACAGATGAAAAACCAGTAGAGGACCTGCAAAGAGTTTACCAAGAAAAAACAAATGGCTCTTACAAAACCTTACCAGATAATGGTCAACGCCCCGCCTTGAATACCAAAATGGATGAAAACCGAGAAGACAGTGTGCATAGAGGCGATCATCACGAAGAAATAATGAAGGGTTCTTTCTCAAGCCTGCCAGAAATGACAGGCTCTGCTATAACCAACCAGAATGGGTCAAGCACCTTCACCTTAAGAACTGCAACAAAAAGCATGAATATGGCAGCTAAAGCTATTCTGATTAGTAACAACTGTGGATTTAAACCGAACCCATCGATGGTGATTCAGAGGCCACTCCACGTGCAGATTGGTATTCACAGATACATGAACTCTTGCAGATTGGTGGCTTGACGGGCTGAGTTGTGGAACAGGCAACTCAGATTGAAGATTGTGTTTAGTATTATAGTAAAACATTAATGTACCATATTCATTTCTTAAATGTATCTTCAATTCTCAACACCAATGCATAATGTTGTTACAATCCAATTGAGTTACTGAAAATTCTCAAATATAATTAGATTGAAACACATGAATGTATGAGGGGTAAAACACAAATGACTAAGCAGACAGTAAAACTTTATACAAGGGCATCAGTTCTCCAAGGTGATTTAACATCAAAGAAAATTCAGATGCAAATTACCCATTTAACATGAGATTCATAATCTGCCCAATAGAGGATGAAATTGAAAACATAAGAATAAGGATAGGCAACAAATAAAAAAGATGCAGAATGCATTAGCAATTGGAAATGATATGATCTGAACCTGCAGTAGCAAGTTTGCTAATCTATGTGGCAAACAAAGCAATAAAAAAGTAATTTTTCTTTTGGCCACCTCACCTAGCAAGTGAAAGGTGAGGTGGCCAAAAGAAAAATTATTTTTTTATTGCTTTGTTTGCCACATAGATTAGACTTATTGCCAGGTCATCTTGGCATCGATTTGCAGCTGGCCTTAGCAACTACTATGCATTTGCTACAACCCTATTCTTGATGGGACTTAGCATCAGCTAGAATGCCACTGCCACAAACAGCCCCACGTTTGTCAAAGTGCTGTCTTAAAAACACCGAACCATGATTTATGCTTTTGATCATGCATTCTAAGTATCTTTCTCTTCTTCCGTGTTGCTCCAACTTACCTCCCCAAAAAACCCCATTAGCCATGGACTATGTGCAAACATAATGGGGGCTTTGGGAATATTGTCCCATTTTTGGAGAAGTGAAGGAGAAAGGAGAGAAAAGTTTTTCTATAAGTTCCCATTTGCATAGTTTTTTATGGGGAAGAAAAATAAAACATGCCAGCTGCAAATGTACTGATACTTTTATATGTTTTAGTAGGAAATAATTATGATACAATATTGAAATTCAATTTTTATAATTTTTAATTAAACTATACAGGGTCACCCTTCTATAGTGGCCTAACTAAAAAACAGTCAGGGTTTTTAGATGGATTTTTGTCAAATTTTCAGGGATGTGGAGAAAATAAAAGAAAGAAGAAACGAAGTTCATCTGCCAAGATTAAAAATAGTGGGGGCTTTGGGGATAGTTTTTGTCTCATTTTTGGAGAAGTGAAGGAGGAAGGAGAGAGGAGAGGAGAGATTGTCTCTAAGGTTCCCATTTGCATGTTTTTTATAGAAAGAAAAAACCGTGAAGAATTTGTGGAACTTGCCGCACGCCCATCAAGGCTGCTTTCTCTGTTTTTTTCCTTTTATTTTTTCCCCCCGAATAAACAAAAACCCACCAAGAAAACTTTTACCGTTGGTCTCTTGGTATAAGGGGATCTCCAATGGAGGAGAAAAAGGGAGAGAAAGAGGGGAAGAAATAAGGGGGAAAGGTTGGGTGAAAAAATACTCTGGATGTGCCCCCTTTGTAAATTGTGATGTGGGATCATTTGGGGAGGAAGAGCATTGAGCTCCTCTACAAGAGGGCTTCCCTAGGCACTTTTGTTGCCCATTTGATGTGGGAAACATCAAACAACTTCCAAAGTAATAGGGGCACTAAGCTCCTCTTATAAAGGAAGCTCAACGCCCCTCCTCCCCAAAACCTTTCAATGTGGGATCTAATGATCCTGCATCACAATTCACTGTCACAAAGAGGAGGAGAGCTCCCCTTTGTTCTTATAGATTATATTTTATAAAATTAAAATATAATTTATTTCATAATTTATTAAATTATACTTATAATCAAAATTAGAAATTATAAGTATAAAATTAAAAATATTAATTATAGAAAAATAAATAAAATAATAGATGATGTATAGGAGTGTGAAAGAGTAGGGACTCACAAAATGGGGAGAAAGATTGGAGAGATATTATAATAGAGTGATGTGAATCAGTTAGGCCCACAAAATGAACAAAAAAGAGTCATGAGTCATCAGATAGGAGCGAAAGACAATTTTTTTTAATCACAAAGGTTATCATTTGAACTATGCACAAAATCATCATATGACTCCCTTTAGTATGAAAGGATTCAAGTTTTAAAAAGAAAGAAAAAGTATTCAAAAGAGTTTGCAATGAGATAGAAAAGGCCTCAGAAGGAAGGCAGTAGTATTGTTGTAATCATGATTTCTCATAAACACAATTCAACTATACTCATCATCGGCATAAATAAATAATAATTGAAAAAAAAAACACAAAAAGCTGTAATGTTTTTAAAGAAAAGATCAAAACTAAGAAAATTTGAGAACAGAAAGGTGGCCTCATAGAGAATATTAGAACTAGCAACATAAGAAAATTCAGACATATGCTTGTCAATTAAATACTTAAATCATTGGCCCCAAATCTGAAATTTTATACACTCAATAACACATCAATTCTAATCATCAAATCAAAATTAAAATAGAAACAAAGATTGAAACTTTAGGTTACCCAAGAATACAAAGGGAGAGAGAGAGATACTAAAACCTAATATTTGAGAAAGAGAGAAATAATTGGAGAATGAGGGCACTTAGCTAATGAGGTGGTGATAAGGAGCTAGGGTGTCAGGGAGTTTCTCAGCCTCAACAGAACCCACTATCTCCTATTGAGCAAATGGATGTTTTTCATTCTACAAATTGGGCATATATGCAAAGCAGAAAAGACACATAAAGCACAAGTACTGGAAATGAAGTGATCAGAACCTGTCGGGATTCATGTATAACATCACACAAATGTATCAGTGGATTGACAGACATGAATTCTATCATCACCTCACTTCAGTATACCTAAATTTTACAAGATATAAAATAAAAGAAAGAATAGGAAAATTATAACCTTGAGTGCTCAGAACTTCTTAGAGGATTTGTGCAGCAATCAAAGACAATGTCTCAAGCACATAGCAAGTACTCATCCCTGCACTTGTAATTTTCAATATCAGGGATATTTCATCTCAAAACACATCCAAAATAATCAGAACATGCAGAAAGGGAAAACCATTAAAATCACTATGGACATTCAAAACTAACTCACAAGAATGTTGAAGTGTAAATCCTATCATACCTGGAAGACATAAATAAAGACTATTAATTGGTGGACTCAGTTTAGGATGGTCGTCAATGTGGTTCAACACAAGAACGAGACCAAATCACAAATCACCGTAGTCCAACAACTTCACTAAAAAAACTAACCTACAAGAAATTAAACATACACAAGTAGTTCAAAACATATAAAATCTTTTACAAAATGTTTAAAAAAAAAAAAAAAGTTGAGTCATCAGATAGGAGCGAAAGACAAATTTGTTTAATCACAAAGATAATCATTTGAACTACGAACAAAATCATCATATGACCCTTTCTAGCACAAAAAGACTAGGTTTTTCACAAAAAAAAAATAATAATAATAATAAAAATCAAAAGAGTTTGCAAAACCATTTGCAATAAGATCTTAAAAATTGCCTCAGAAGGAAGGCAGTAGTGTTGTTGTAATCAGGATTTATCATGAATACATTTCCACTATAATCATCATTGGCATTTATAAATAATAGTTGGGAAAAAAAAACTCAGAAAGTTGTAATCTTTTAGAAGAAAAATTAAAACTAAGAAAAATTGAGAGCAGAAAGGCGACATCATGGAGAAGATTAATGTTAGCAACATAAGACAATTCAGAAATATGCTTGTCAATTAAACACTTTAATCATCGGCCCCAAACATGACGATTTACAGATAAACCCCAAAAACAATACAATTCTAACCATCAAATCAAAATAGAAACAAAGATCGAAACTTTGGGTTACCCAACTATACAAATGGAGAATGAGAGATGCTAAAAGCTAAGGTTTGAGAAGGGCATAGACAACACTGGGACAATGCTGGTACTTATAGCGAATGAAGGAGATGATGGGGAGCTAGGGTGTTTGGGGAGTTTCTCAGCCTCAGTGGAATCCGCCGTCTACTACTGAACTGATAGGTATTTTTCATGCTACAAATTGGGCTTCTATGTAAATGTAGATGGGCTAAAATTGATCCCACTATACTCACATATTAAAACTTGAAAGTTGTTCAGACCACAACCGTTATCGCAAATTATTCTGAGAACTATGGCCCAAAACGGTGTTGCTTCTTTTAATGAAAAAAAAAAAAAAAACATTCGTTCGCGCCTTTAGGAGTACAATAGCTCTATATTGATGTAACATATTCATTTTCATTTTTTATACATTGCAGTTTCCTTTCAACACAACTACAATTTCTTTTCGATGTAACTACAATTTCATTCGACATTATACACTCAAATATGTGAAACTGTCATTCAGTTTCATTTTATATACATTGCAGTTTCCTTTCAACACAACTACAATATCATTTCGATATAACTACAGTTTCATTGGACAATATACAGTTATACACTCAAATATGTAAATTGTTATTCAGTTCCATTTTATATACACTGCAGTTTCCTTTCAACACAACTACAGTTTCATTTCGATATAACTACAATTTCATTTGATAATATAAAAACAAATGTGAAGCGGTATCATTTGAGATAACATGTAGTTTCATTTATAGAGCTCCGTTAAATTGTGATGGCAGCCGTTTCTTTACTTAAAGAAACGGTATCGTTTTTGGAGTATCATCCACGAACTGAATCGTTATACCGTGGATCCTGATCCTAAATGACATAGTTTTAAATTTTAATTTTGACGGCAACCGTTTGTTGTTCAATCACGTTACAAGTTTTTTTTTTTTTACTGTAAAGCACTAAAGCATGTGTATGTGTATTGTGTAATGCATTTCTATGTCTCATGTTATATTATTCTGTACCTTAAGCGTATGGATTATGTACCTGAAATATATTAGTAGTTTTATAACACACAACATGTTAATTTATTGAATATTCATTTTTAAGTATACTACATAAAAATAAACCTTCCGTACATAAAAATGAAAATTTATTACTTATTAGTGGTCTTATGACCTACGCCATAATTTACCCATATTATGATTTGTTATCAAAATTAATATCGTAATAGTGAGATACTAGTACAAAAAAAAATCATTTAAAAGTAATTTGTTTAGTGTTTTAGACTACTTTTAGGTATTTTGATATAAGGATTTCTTTTATAAGATAATTTTGATATTCCAAGAACATCAACCTAATCCAAACCTTAATTGAAACCAGCCATGCAATTCTAGTTAAAATTCGATTTGTATAATGCGGTTCAAACTAAACCATGTATGACAAAGGTATATGCCTATGATTGAATTTTCAAATACAATGGTATTCAATAATGGAAGCAGTCAACTTCCTAATAAGGAATAACTTTTAGGGAGTGTTTAGTTCATGATGTTAGATTACCTTAGGGTATTTTAATAATGTTTAAAATTAAAATAATAAACAAAATAAAGGTAAAATATAATAGTAAATGATTTCAAGTTAATTAACTAAGAGTTTGAACATTAAAAATATTGTAATGTCTTTCGGATGGAGAAATACCAATGAGTCAATATGGCAAAATTAGTAAAACGATAAGAGAATGTGAGAGTACCTAAGAAAGTGAAGGGTATCTCACATTCTTTTCAAGGGCGTTTGGTTCACGGAATCTTGGATTACCCAAGTAATAAGATTACCTCCAGGAAGGTAATGTGAGATTTTGGGAATGTAAGATTACCTGATGTGTTTGGTTTGGATTGTGGAATATAATATTACTTTGTTTGGTTAAGGGTTATATTTTAGGTTATATGGGGCAATTTACTATAATGTCCTTTATATATATATATATATATATTTGTGTGCCTTTATTGTGTGTATTTTTATTTATTTATATGTATGAATGTATTGATGCTTAATATTAAAAAAATAAAATATATAAATATACACACATGTATATTTGATTCTATAAACATATATTTATTTTATATATGTTATTGTGTTATTATTATTATTATTATTATTATTATTATTATTATTATATATAAGGATTAGTTAACAGAGGCAAAGTTGGAATAATCCAAGGTAATCTTAGATTACCTTAAAACACGGGGGTAATTACATTATCTTGAAACATTACCGCCACATCAGCTTTGAGGTAATATAACATTACCAATTAATCTCATAACTTGAAACAAACAAGGTAATATAATATTACCAAACTCAGATTACCTAAGTAATCTCATATTACCCGAACCAAACGGCCCCTCAAGGTGATGTTCTTATGAGAACCACCATCCCATGGGTCCATAAAAATCAATATAGTGCATTAAAAAAAACATATCTATGAATGAGATCAATTCAATTGGGGAGTCCAAAATTCACGTGTGCATATTAAGCATGTGTTGTGGGCAACATAGGATAATAGAATATGCACACAACACATGCCCTGCACACGCAAATTTTGAACTCCCAACTAATTTCATCCATAGATCAAATTTTTTTAATGCACTAAATTGATTCTCATGTACTCATGGAGAGAGTGATTCTCATATGATCACTATCCTTCTCTTCAAATAGCTAAAAATATTATATGAATGTTAAATTACATTCTACAAGAAGTTACATAACCTGAACCACACATAAAAATCTTATATTCCCAAACAAATATAACCTTCCTTATCTTATATATAACTTGAACCTAGGCTTTTATTTAGTCAACTTTCACATGTACCATATAATTAGACAGTATGGCCATCTGTATGTACAGCCCAACACTGAACAGCAGGGTTTACAATTATTAGTCCTGCGTTGAGAGCAGTTGTAATTACAAGAAATGCAACCTGCAGCATATAAAATTTTTAAAAGTGTAGAACTACTAATCAACTACTTTTCCATACAGCCCCTACTTCCCTAATTGTACACTGGCATTTGTTACATAAATCAATCCGAATCAGACATGTTCGATATTTATAACGTATTAGAGATGATGCCGAGTCTGCAACATGAAAAAAGTTTCCCAATTTGTGGACCATATGCAAAAGCCATCGCCTTTGGTCTCAACTTCTGACAGATCTAGTCCTATCGACCTCAATAGTTCTCGAATCCAGAGTTGATAGAATTTGAGGCATTGACATGCCACCAGATACGACGATCTCTGCAATGAGAAATAAGACACGTGCAAATGCATTATAAAGAATCTTATGTGGGGACAGCCCCAACCAAATTGGTCTAAGCTGTTGATTTGGTAACCAGTAACCACAGGGTTACAAGTTCGACACCCAGAAGGAGTGGCCTATTGGCCTTCTTGGTTTGAGTCAGTCAGTTATAGGCAACCTAGGTTGGTTTACCTCCTTGTGATCCTTTGCCAGCTAGGGTCACAAGGCGAGGTTTACCCCAACCCTCGTTACTCCAAATATATATATATATATATATATATATATATATATATATATATTCTGTCAACTTTGCAGAAATGTTATTAGTATGGCAATAAGCTCCTGTCGTATTTTTTCTGATAATTCAAATACTTCCTAGTTCATACTCCCCCTAAGGAATGTTCCCAGAAAAAGAGCTTAGTACCAAAGTCGACCAAATAATATACTTGGACAGACACTATAAGTTCAATTTAATCCTCTGTAAAGCAAATTTGACAAATGGTAAAATAAGAATGTCCCATACCAATTCCTTCACGAACAGACAAATTTGGTCTGATAACATCGTTTGCATTGATTAGGAAAACATCACCAATATAGAGATGGTTTGTAGGAACATACACACAGTATAGCTCTTCATCTCCCGCATAATTCTGTTTAGAATAAAGGGAAACCCGTTAAAATCACAATTGACATTCAGAACCAGCTCACAAGAATGTTCGAAGTGTAAATCCCATCATACATGGAAAGCAAGCAACATGTGCATAAAAAAGACTAGATTAATGGCGGGGGGGGGGGTGTGTCGATAAAACCTAGATTAATTATTAACAAAATTCATAAAAACTGAATACAAGATAACAACACATTATAGTTCAAAAGAAATCATGAGCTAGCCTTTTCATGGCTAAAGTAAAATGGTAACATCCTAAAGATTCCCGGCAGCCTTCTAATAAACTGATAAAATGAATAGCTTAAATTACGAGAATAACAAAAGCATCCAAGTAATTGGCATACCTGAAGGACAACAGATGAGGTGATGAACCCAAAAGCATATTCGCCAATACGTGGATGCCTTATGATGGCCACTTCCTTGAAAGCCTGTGTGTTCTGATCTGAAATAAAAATAAAGTAGGAGCAGAGTACTAATGATCTGTCTCATGGAAAGCCATCTGGTAAAATAGAATTTCAACATGAAATCCAATAAAATACCAGGAGATATAGCAGAACTAATTTGTTTAGAGGCATTATAGATATGACGAACAAATGGCATTCTTTTGATGAGCCACTCCCCAAGACTCAAAACTGATGCCCCCAACCATGAAGACGTAAATACTCCAACCAAGAAGATAAAGGTGATTGAAGTCACAAATCCCAGACCTGACAAAGTGAGATCAAATAAAAATGTCAAACAAACTCCAGTCTCCAGGTAAACAGTGGTTTAACAAGATATTTAAGAGTATGAGCAAAATAATGTCTCTCAAGATTTTTTTACCTACACAAAATAAAGATAAAGGTAGAAAAGTAAAGAACTTGTCTAAATGTGTGTGCATCAAGCTTCATCAACACACTTTATTCTCTGATTATTCAGGCATAATGTTTGTTGTCTAGCATAGCAATTATTACAAGTTAAATACAATAAGAAATTACTCATTAAGAACAAAACTAGCTACCGGATCTCTTGGTGAAGGGAAAATGTGCTTACCAAATACATTGATCCCAAGGTGAGCATAGATTGGAGAGAAAAATCCATCCACAAAATGAATAAACCACCATGTCAAATAGAAAGTGACTGCTATAGGAAATAGGATTACACTGCACAAAATGATGAGCAAACACTAATTACAGTACTAATCAACAGTAAATAGACTACCAGAACTTAAAGTAAACACTAAGATGGTATACAGAGCTTCATATGAACAAGTATAAATAGACTACCAGGATACAATCAAAGCATTCCTGAGAATGCATATATGCACAGCTTCATTTGAACAAAGGCATATGTCAATGGCAAAGAGCAGCCAACTTTCAAGTTTCAACAAATATGTTGGCAAAGAGCCACTGTGGATTATTACTCTCTTATCTCACTTTTAATATTCTCCCTTTGTTTGAGGTTCTTCACTTCACAATAGACAAATATCTCACTGGTTACTAGCATACCATGATACTACCTATAAAATAAAAAACATACCAGTGTAATTTAGGGGTGAAAATAAAATATTTTAGCATTGTTTCTCAGTATTATCTTTTATAGGGGAAAAAAACACTTGGATCCATGTTCAGAGAGGATGCAGAGAAAATGGAATAGGTATGACTGAATTGACTAACCAAAAAAATATCTTATAAAATGATTTAAAAAATCTTTCAAAGTTTGATAATGGCCAAAACCTTCTAAAAATTAATTATTGTGCCAAATTTGCCATAGGCCAACAAAAATCTATGCAAAATTTATCATGGGATTTTTTTTTTTTTTTTTAATTTAAGAGGGGGGGGGGGGGGGGTGAAGAGGTGCCAGTATTTATCCATTATCCCAATGTTTGGGATTGAATACTAAAGAGCTAAATATTTAAAGTTTTAGCTAATTGAATCCCAAACATTGGATTTCCCTGGTTCTAGCTAAAGTTTTTAAAGTTTTAGTTCTAATTGAATCGTTCCCTGGTTCTAGCTAAAAGTCTTTGCTACAGACCAAATTTAATTAGCACTAGTTAGCAAAGATCCTTTTATATGGGTAAATACAAGTAACATTAACTATGTATTGAACACAAATGTAACAAAGAGTATAAACTACTTGCACATTGCACTTATACTGGGTTTCAAAAATTAGAGAGAACCAAAAATATTCTCACCATCCAGTCATGAATTTGTTTGAAGCCCAGCTCCTGGCAACTTTGTAGAAAGTCTACAATGAAAACAAAATAGAGAGAATTAAACAGCTTTTTCTCACATCATAAAGAGTAAGCAAAATTTTAAGTCTTTTAAGGACTATCAAGAAATGCTACAGTAAGAATAACTTCTATGCTGATGTTAGAAATAAACAATTTTGTAGCATTAAAAAAATGAGGCAATAGCATAATCACGTCTTCAAAAGCAAGACGAGTTACCAACGAAGTTCAGCTCAAACAAGTTAGTGCAAAGTGGCTTAAAATGTATTAACAGTAAATTCTAAATGGTGGCTCAAATATGACTAGGACAAAAAGTATGAATAGTAAACTGGATACTATGGACTCAGTTTGAGAAGTTTCTCTCTCTAATGGGAATCTCCTAGTCTCTATGGGATGCCCTCGCATCATAAAGACTGGTGGCCTTTAAATTCTGCTTATCTGCTAGGTGCAACAGTTACAGGCTCAGCTGCAGTCATTGGCAGCCAGCATGTAAGAAGCTAATTCACTCAACTATGCCTTTTTTGGTTAGGCACTTAGGCCATATGAAAAATTATGGACTCCCAGTTTTGGATAGCAAGGTCTTTTAGGTGATCAAAGTACCAGTAAGGTTGGCCCTTGCAACATTGTATTTTGAAAACAAAAGCAATTTGGCTTCAGCACTTTTGCTACATTCATTCTGATTTATTGGGATTTGGGACCCTCGTGAGTAATAGTCAAGGGCTACAATGAAGTTTTGGCCTTTTGCTATCCATGAGCAGCATTCCATTATTGAAAGAAGTACAGAAAATGCTACCAGAAAATTTGACTTTTAAAGATTAAAGCTTCCATCAATGTTAGCAATGAAGCTTGCTAACGAAATGGTGGCTCCTAGAAAAATGTAGCAACTAAACAAACCAGTTCAATCTTTGTAACTTCATCTTGCTCAATAACTGGAAGAGTCAAAATACTTCCAGCAGTCAAAGCTCCCATGAACAAGCTTCAACAAGTCCAAAGAAGATGCCAGGATTCAGGACACAATTATACAAAAACATGATGTCATTTAATCTTCCAGCATCCCTTGATTTCTTTCAACCACCACTAAGAATCTAAAATCACTCAAAAAGGAATGGGTAAACCAAGTACAAAGTTTCCAGACAACAACAGTGCCCAGGTATTCATTTAGTGTTTAAAACACAAAGCAATGGTCAAATGAACACAATCAATTGCCGCTTCTTTCAGCTCTCCAGTGACTAAAAAACAGGAACCATAATCAAGAGGTCATGCTTCCAAATAAAAACCAAACCTTTCAATATCCATGCAAATATGCAATTCAAGAAATACCCACCATCATTTTCAAAAAAAAAAAAAAAAAATACCCACCATCATGCAACCCTGACCAACCCTAAACCGCAACAGAAACAGCAGCTATAACAATTTAATCCCTGGAAAAGCTACACATATGATACCAAAAGGGGGGAAAAGTGTTCTTTCCTTCTGCTAAATTTTGCACTTAAATTGACAATTTTCAATTTATGCTAAATCAGAACTCCAAATTGAAAATTTCCGATTTTTTAAATAGAAGTATATTTGTTGTCTCACATCTCGGCCGGAGTGATGATGTTGTGAACACGCGGCGTCATGATCATCTCCGTCAACGGTTTCAGCCCCTGGAATTAGAAGCTCCCTATCTCTTTCTCTGCTGGTGCTGCCCAGTAAACCCATCGCCCCCGATTGCTCATCTCCCATTTATCTTTACGAACCCAATTTCAAACTCCTCTTTTCTCTGCAGTCCACGATTTTCAACAGACACTCTCTCTCTTTTTCTCTCTCTAAAATTTTAAACAAAGATAAATTCAACAATAAATAAATAAACAACCCTCGTGATATGTACGGAGTACTCGTGTAGTTATCATACACACCGTTTCTTTAGGCAGAATAGTACACAATCTCAGTTTTGACTTTTGATCATACAAAAGAAAAATACACTCATACTTCTAAATTCAATTTTTATTTTCACACACAAAAATTTAATTTTGACATTTTTATTAAGACTCAAAACACGAAGATACCTAATAAACGAGTAATACTACATTACATGTCACTCTTTAATTCATTCAAAAACATTACATGTCACTCTTTAATTCATTCAAAAACATGTGAGCCACAGTTTTTATTACTTTCTTTTCATCTTCCTCCAATAAAATTTAAAAAAAAAAAAAAAAAAAAAACACTTGGCGAATTTTACTCCCTTGAGTCCATATATCATTTTCCATAAACAACCCTTGTGATATGTGCGGAGCTAAAATGTATTTTTTTTATATGTACTAATACTTTTATATGTTTTATTACAAAATAATTATAATACAAGAAGGCTTCACTAGGCACTTTTGTTGCCTATTTGATGTAAAAAAAAAAAATTGAATAAATAACTTTTGATGTGAGAAACATCGGATGAATAACTTTCAAAGTAACAAAGGCACTAAACTCCTCTTATAAATGAAGTTACCTCTCCGTAAACAATTCACAATCACAAAGGAAACGCCCCGAGAGCTCCCCTTTGTCTTTAATTTTTTTTTGTTATTATTTATTTTATTTTATTTCCCTAACAATTAATTGTCAAACACACTTTCAACATTTTAGCTCTGTTTGGCAAAACTTATTTAAGAGCTTATACCTACTAATAAGCTATAAACAGAAACCTACTAATAAGCTATAAACTCTGTTTAGTAATGTTCCGAAAATAAGCTAGTAACTTAAAATAAAAAACTAGTAAATTACCCATGTGGCATATGATGACTAATTTGTCATATCTGTTTCATGTCCATTGATTTTTCTTCGAAAACAGAAAGACAACATACTCTTCACATTTATTGCACTTTAATCTTGAATGTGTTTTCATTACAAATTTTACAATCGTGTAACATTGATGGAAGAATTTGGAGTGAAACCGGATGTGGTCACATACTTATGAACACCTGGAACTCAGCAGGCCAAATGGATTAATGCGAGGAAATGTTTTAAGACATGAGGTCCGGCATTGAACCCCCGGTAACCATGCGTTCAGCATCCTTGCCAAAGGCTACGTCCACACTGGGGAGCCTGAGAATCTTAAATGATGATCAGAGCTCTGTCTTGATTCCCAGAACAGATGAAAAACCAGTAGAGGACCTGCAAAGAGTTTACCAAGAAAAAACAAATGGCTCTTACAATACCTTACAAGATAATGATCAAAGCCCCGCCTTGAATACCAAAATGGATGAAAAGTGCAAAGACAAAGTGCACAGAGGCAATCATCACGAAGAATGGGTCAAGCACCTTCATCTTAAGAAGCCTGAATATACCAAAAAAGTTCAAGAACTGCACAAAAAGCATGAATAAAGCAGCTAAAGCTATTCTGATTAGTAACTGTGGATTTAAAACTGAACCTATTAATGGCAATTGAGAGGCCACTCCACGTGCAGATTGGTATTCACAACTCCTGCAGATTGGTGGCTTATCTAGCTGAGTGTGTGAAACAGGCAACCATATAATAGGATCAACACTATTGGGATTGAAGATTGTGTTTAGTATAATAGTCAAACATTAGCATATCAAATTCATTTCTTCCAACTGTTGATGTTTCAAAATGTATCTTCTCAACAACATCGCATACTGTTGTTTCAATCCAATTGGATAGACAACAAATAAAAAAGATGCAGAATGCATTGCTATTGGAAATGATGTGATAAGAACCAGTCGGATTTATGTTTGACAAATGACATCACACAGTATTAGTGTCAAAAAATGAACTCTTATGATCAAACAATATCAACACCTGTTGGGATTCACATCATGATATACCAAAATCATTTCTAAAATATATAAAATAAAAATATTGGAAATTAAAAACCATAGAAGCATTCCCAATAGGGGTTTTCAAAGTGTTTTCAATTGGGGTTTTCACCATTAGGAACTAATGAGTTGAAGGAGAGAAAAATGAAGTTCCACATAGGGAAAAAAATAGAAAACATTTGATTTTGTACAAATGCAAATGACCTCCCTGCATTACTCACTTTAAACAATGAATTCTACTTTTACATCACTAAATTTGCAATTCATTTACCTATTGACACTACATCCTACAAAATCCAATCAACTTTCAAAGTGGACCCAATTATATATATATATATATATATATATACACACACACACACATTTATATAACTTTAAAGTATCAAATAATTTTTTAAAAGAAAAAGTACATGTGAGGCAACTTTTGTTACCATTTGGAAACAAAAACAGACATTAACAAGCCTGCTAACCCATGCACATCATTTAGCAAATGGTGCATTGTCCTCATCCCAACCAAGGCTCCCCTTGCTAGATGATTTGGATTAAAAAATAAATTCTCTTTTCATGTACACATGAATAAAGTTTGCTCTGTTGCAAGCTTGCTAATGGCAGCTTTTGCTACCAAATGACAGCAAAAGCTGCCTCACATACCTTTTATGCATAGTGTACATATCAATAATAAATGAATTGTAAATTTAATAATGTGAAAGTAAAACCCATTTTTGAAAGTTAGATTATTAGAAGGGATAAGGATCTTTAGCAACTATGCATTTGCTACAACAGAGCCCTATTCTTGATTGGACTGGCCATAAGCCAGAATGCTACTGGCATATACAACCCCATGTTTGTCAAACTGGAGTCTTAAAAACCGCAAACCATGATTTATGCTTTTGATCATGCATTCAAAGTATCTTTCTCTTCTTTCGGGTTGCACTAACAGGTGTTGAGAATATATATATATGGTTATGATGCAAAACCTGTTGAAAACTCAAGAATAAGGATAGACAAAAATAAATAAATAAATAATTGATGAAACCACAATATATTCCAGGTCTTTCTCCGTCTTACGGTTCAAGTCCACCCAACCCAACTAATCCCCACTCACTCCGTGAGGCACGGGAGATGGCCCAAAGAGAATTTATCCTCACCTGTGAGAATTAAACTCAGATTATCCTCATCCCTGCACATTCAAAATAATCAGAACATGCAGAAAGGGATAAACATTAAAATCAAAATGGACATTCAAAATTAATTCAGAAGAATGTTGAAGTGTAAATCCTATCACACATGGAAGATATAAATAATGGCTATATTAATTGGTGGACTCAGTTTATGGGTGGTGATATATCAGGATGGTCGTCAATGTGTTTCAACACAATTACAACGAACGAGACCAAATCACAAATCATCACAGTCCAACAACTTCATTAAACCTAGACTATGACAGGATGGAGTTCATCCTAAAGGGTGGCATAAATGTAGCCACCGGTGGATAAATAAGAAATGTGTGAAATATTAAATCAAAGGCCCACCTCCAGAAGCTGAAGCAGAGGCCAATTACACCAATATAGTAACCCTAGAACCTACCAATTTCAAATTGAAGATGACTTTCTAGGGTTTAACCCTTGAACCTGCCTATTTTAGATTGAAGATATGACTTTCTAGGGTTTATTTAGGGCAAAATTTAATTTTTAATAATTAGGCTAAAAATTGGACTAAGGTATTTTGGGGCTCAGAAAAATTATTAAGCTTACAAATTAAACTGAGTGTTTAAGAAATTCCAAATGATTTATAAATTTCGTAAGCCCAATAATTTTTCCAAAATAGAATATTGCCATAAATAAACCCTAGATATATATACATATATATATACACACACACACATATATATATAGAAGCTTTAAGGACCCCAACTTCAAATTAGTGAAAAAATCAACAAATCAAGTTTTATGTAGCATAGCTAGGAAAGGTGTTTCTATGTCAGAGACTATAAGGAATGGCTTACAAGTCCATCAACTATGTTGTAAACGTTTCAATCTATGATTAATGAATTAGATTTTTCCTTAGCACATCCAAAAATAGCATTGAAATCAAAGGCAACCCCAACATTTAAAGAACTTAAAAACAGAGATGAAGGCAAAAGTGGTATGACTCCATGCCTCTATCTTAGATTGGATTACCTCCATTTTTAAATTTTATAAATACTAAGGTTGGAATCAGGATCAATTTACTTCAACACCTTTGTAGATGTGCATGCCTTACAAGCTCATTATTTTTTCTATCTCCAAACTGAAGACTCATTGAAGATGCCCAAATGGTTGCATACTGCAATTTTACAATGTTTTTAACATTTAACCATGGTGAAATGTCATTTCCAACCACATCAGAAAATGCAAAAGGCAAAACACATTAAAATCACAATGAATATTCAAAATAAGTAACACAAATGTTTAAATGTAAATCCTATCACACATGTAGAAAAACATGTGCACACATGCATAGGAAAGACTAGATCAATCGCTGGACTCAATTTATGGGTGTTGATATATAAGTATTGTCATCAATGTGGTTCAACACAATTACTACAAGATAGACCAAGAAATAACTAATCATCACAATCCTAATAAAAAACAAAGCTAACCTAAAAGCAATTAAGAACAAACCAAGTACTTCAAAAATGTAAAAGGAACAACAAAAAAAGGTTGAGTCATCAGATAGGAGCGAAAGACATTTATTTAATCACAAAGATTTCATTTGAACTATGCACAAAATCATCATATGACTCCTTTTACCATGAAAAGATTAACTTTCAAAAAAAAAACAGAAAAAACTATTTCAAATGAGTTTCCCAATACATTCAAAAATAAATAAAATTATTAATATGACTCAAGAAAGGCAGTAGTATTGTTGTAAACATGATTTCCCATAAACACAATTCAACTTCACTCATCGTTGGAATAAATAAATAACAATTGGAAAAAAGTCAAAAACACAGAAAGCTGTAATCTTTTTAAACAAAAGATCAAAACTAAGAAAATTTGAAAACAGAAAGGTGGCTTCATAGAGAAGATTAGAATTATCAACGTAAGAAAATTCAGACATATGCTTGTCAATTAAATACTTTAATCATCAGCCCCAAATCTGAAAATTTATAAACTCAAACATATACATTCTAATAATCAAACCAAAATTAAAATAGAAACAAAGATTGACACTTTGGTTTACCCAAATACACAATTAACACAAAGGGAGAAAAAGACACAACAAAACCTAATGTTCAAGAAAGACAGACAAATAATTGGAGGATGCAGGTACTTGTAGCTAAGGAGGTGGTGATAAGGAGCTAGGGTGTCAGGGAGTTTCTCAGCCTCAATAGAATCCAACATCTCCTATTGAGGAAATGGATATTTTTCATTCTACAAAGTGAGCATCTATGGAAAACAGAAAAGCCACATAAAGCACAAATACTGGAAATGAAGTGATCAGAACCTGTCAGGATTCATGTATAACATCACACAAATGTATCAGTGGATTGACAGACATGAATTCTATCGTCACCTCACCTCAGTATACATAAATTTTACAAGATATAAAATAAAAGAAAGAATAGGAAAATTAAAACCTTGAGTGCTCAGAACTTCTTAGAGGATTAGTGCAGCAATCAAGGACAATGTCTCAAGCACATAGGAAGTACTCATCCCTGCACATTCAAAATAAATCAGAACATGAAGAAAAGGATAAACATTAAAATCACAATGGACATTCAAAATTAATTCAGAAGAATGTTGAAGTGTAAATCATATCACACCTGGAAGATATAAATAAAGACTATATTAATTGGTGGACTCAGTTTATGGGTGGTGATATATCAGGATGGTCGTCAATGTGGTTCAACACAATTACGACGAACGAGACCAAATCACAAATCATCACAGTCCAACAACTTCATTAAAAACCTAACCTACAAGAAATTAATCACACACAAGTAGTTCAAAACATATAAAATCTTTTACAAAATGTAAAAATACAAAATAAAAGAAGTTGAGTCATCAGATAGGAGCGAAAGACAAATTTGTTTAATCACAAAGATTATCATTTGAACTATGCAAAAAATCATCACATGACTCTTTTCTAGCACAAAAAGAATAGGGTTTTCAAACAAAACAAAAAAAAACAGAAATAAAATCATTCAAAAAACTTTGCAAAACCATTTGCAATAAGATATTTTTTTTTAAATGCCTCAGAAGGAAGGCAGTAGTGTTGTTGTAATCAGGACTTATCATGAACACATTTCCACTATAATCATCATTGGCATTTATAAATAATTGTTAGAAAAATTATAAAAGAAAATTAAAAATAAAACTGCGAAAGTTGTTATCTTTTAGAAGAAAAATTAAAACTAAGAAAATTTGGGAGCAGAAAGGCGACCTCATAGAGAAGATTAATGTTAACAACATAAGACAAATTCAGACATATGCTTGTCAATTGAAAACTTTAATCATCGGCCCCAAACAGGAAGATTTACATTTACAGATAAACCCCAAAAACAATACAATTCTAAACATCAAATCAAAATAGAAACAAAGATTGGAACTTTGGGTTACCCAACTATACAAATGGAGAATGAGAGATGCTAAAAACTAAGTTTGAGAAGGGCATAGATAATACTGGGAGACTGCTGGTACTTATAGCGAATGAAGGAGATGATAGGGAGCTAGGGTTTTTGGGGAGTTTCTCCGCCTCAGTGGAATCCGCCATCTACTACTGAGCTGATAGGTATTTTTCATTCTACAAATTGGGCTTCTATGTAAATGTAGTTGGGCTAAAACTGAGCCCAATATACTCGCATATTAAAACCTGAAAGTCGTTCACTGATATGCAAGATTGTGAAGTATTTGGTATATTTGTCCCCTTTCTCAATAGATATGTTAGCATATATCGCACCGACTTTGACTATCAGCCCAATTGGTTTAGCATTACAACTTCAAACATAATCTTTGTTAAATTTACAGGGTCTTTCTCTCCGTCCGTTTAACGGTCTGGGGTCTACCCACGTTCACTCCGAGAGGCACGTTTGGTTCAAACTTAAAGTCCAAACTTATCCCAATTGACTATCAGCCCAATTGGTTCAAAGAAAAATATATGAGGATGAATGAAATTTAAATTCAATAGAAAATAAATTATTGAGAATATCAATTTAATTGTTTGGTTGAGTTTGAAATTATGAAGAATAATGAGTATAACGACTAATATGCCGCCCTTATACAATATTAATGATAATAAAAGTAATATTAATTTATAAATTAAAATATTATAATCTATAAATTACAATATCATAAATTAAATTATTATAATTACATATTTTATTATAATAATATAATAAATATTATTATACATATTTGGTCTTGAATATGGAGAAGAAAGATGGTGAAGGAAGAAGAAATAAGAGGGTGTTTGGTACTTTTTCATCAACTATATTTCTGAAAAATGTTTCTAAATAATATATTTGATGGAAATAATTTTACTGGTAAAATTAATTAGAACATTTGGTGTTACCCTGAAAACATAACAATTAAATTATTTGAAAAATTAATTAACACATTTGGTTCGTTTAAACTTTTCCCTTAAAAAAAAATCTCTAATATATCCTTGTTATATAAGAGATTTTTAACATAGCAGTATAACACCAAAAATGATAAATATGTAATTGTATAAAATTGGCAAATTTTTAATAGCCCAAAAAAATACTTTACTTAAGTGGGATTTACTTTTATTGATATCATGAAATGTGATTCTCATCGATTTAAACTTTCCTAAGTCAAATATTACACAAAACATGGTGATAATTTCTATTTTTTAAATTCACAACAAATTTTGAACTTTCCTGACTACTAAAAGTCCTAGTGGCAAGAACCAAGAATAAGAAAGTTTGTCAACCAAAAAAAAAAAGGGATACGAAATAAGCAAGAAGAAAGAAGAAAGAACAAAGTGATAAGAAGAAAAGAATCAGAAAGACGAAAGAGAACAAGAAGAGTAAAATAGTCCTTATAAGTCATAATTTGTTCATAACGCTTGTGAGAAAAGAATACCAATGTTTTCCAAGGACTTTTTTTTCTTTCATATTTGAAAGAGTCATTTCCATTTTTTGTCCTATTGTTATTGGGGCATTGCCAATTTTAGTCCACTTCATTAATTTTTGCCACATTGCGGCCAGTCTTATTTAGTCCTTGCCAATTTTAGTCCACTTCATTAATTTTTGCCACATTGCGGCCAGTCTTATTTAGTCCTTGCCAATTTTAGTCCACTGTTAAAATTTTCGTCAAATGACCGTCCAAAACAGGGGTATTTTTGGTCTTTCCATGCTTTGGTCATTTCTTTGACCCTTTGCAGTGGCTTTCCTTACACATTTTCATTTAATGAAGAGTCCGGCGAAAGCCATGTAAGCCATATTACAAAGCCATAGCTTTCGCCGGACCTCTTCATTGGATGAAAATGTGTAAGGAAAACCACTGCAAAGGGCAAAGGAGATGATCAAAGCATGAAAAGATCAAAATACCCCTGTTTTGGACAATTATTTGACAAAAATGTTAACGGTGGACTAAAAGTGGTAAGGACTAAATAAGACTGGCCGCAATGTGGCAAAAATTAATGAAGTGGACTAAAATTGACAATGCCCCAATAATAGTAGGACCAAAAATGGAAATGACTATATTTGAAATTTTGAAATTACGGTAAAAAAAAATCAAAGAACCAAATACAAGAAAAATTCAGAAAAATAAATTCATTAGAAAAAAAAAAATCATCCAACCAAACACTCTTGTTTCGCTAGCCTCTCTCACAAATGACGTCAAAATATTCTAGACTAAAGTTTACCATGCACATTGAGAATCATGTTTGAAATTATGTACTTGTAGTTAATATATTACGTACATTCAGTTAATATATTATATATATGCTAAAGTACGTAATATATTAATTATAGATATGTAATACGTAAATGGTGAATAAAAAATAAAAATTATATAATATATTAACTGCATATATATAATTTAAATCAAAATTTATAATGCGCATTATCGCCCACGATATAACAATGGTTGTAAACGCCTTCAAATACTTTAACAACCCAACCACTGACCTATACTATATTTCCCAATTCCCAAGGGAGACTAGAAATACATTATAGAAAGTTCAAACACGTTACACGTGTATTAGCTTTCTCATTCCATGTCTCTGAAAGTTCATGGAAAGCTCACACATCATTCAACAACCTATTCTTTACCTCAATTTCCTTGGCCCCCCTATACGAAATAGTGAGAAAGGATGAGGAAATTAACAACCCATATATTTTATACATACATATATATTATGTTCTTTTAATAAATCATATTGTTTAAACATATTTGTACCTTTTATACTGTCGTAAAAATAAGAACACAAAGGATACAACTATACCCTTTATAATAAATGTACAAATTTTGTTTCTGTTTTTTTCTTAAATAAATAATATTTTTAATTTTGAATAAATAAAAATGTTTTAAAAAATAAACTAAAAATGACACGTGCCAACAACACATAAATTTAACATACTAAACAAGTCAATTTGGACTTAATTGAACAATTTTACCGATTTAATGGTCTTGAACGAAGCTTTTTTATTTTATTTTATTTTTATTTAAGAGACTCAATTGCACTATCAAGTTGACTTAGGGGCCAATTTGATACTTTTTTTCCTGCAATCTAACAAAAAATTAATAATAATATATACACCTTACCAAATTTATCAAAGATCATAATTTCAAAATTATTACCAATCAAACAACATTTAGTTCTAAAAATAAGTAGTATTATATCTACACTAGTATTTTCACCTGTGCGATGCACGAAATTGATTTATTATAATATATTAAGAATATTTGGCATGTGCGATATTTTGAGGTACACTTACATTTTGATATTTAGTAAGTATATTTATATTAGGGAAAAATTCATTTGGGAGTAATGGAATAAGCACTTGAGTGTTTGTTGGTTTACCGTATAACGTTGATATTTTCTGGACGAATAACAACGCATCAACTAGAGTCTTAAAGAGATTTTCGTTGTCTTGGAGGATAGGTTTGAGGTGCCAAAAACAGACTTCGTTACTAAACAATAAGGAGAAATATGAGAAATAGCAGAAAAGAATATAAAATATTCAATAGTAGAATTGTTCTTTGCTTTTAAGAGTATTTATAGTGCAATTTTAATAGTCAAATAACAACGTGTATTTTATTCAAAATTATGAATTACCGATTCTTTTCCCCCCTTTTACAATCTTCCTTATATTCATATCCATTACATTAATTAGTAATTTTATTACCATATTTTTCAATATTACGCAAACCTTAATTGTATAAGAGTCTTTTGGGCGGAAATTTAAAATTGAGGATTTTGGTTTTATTAATAGTATAGATATAGATAGATTACGTTGCAGAGAAAGTATATGTATTGTATTGTTACGATTATTATTTTAATTTAGAATTATATTACGAATAGGAATTGATAATGTTTAATTCCTCCGTGTATTCTTGTGTTCATAATATGTAAAGGAATTGTATGCAAAGTATAGTGTAGATCCGAAAATTGGCGCTCAATCTATCCCTTTTATTGATTGTTCTTGAGTTGTTTAGAGAGAAGAGGGAATATGAGAGCAGTAGAGAGCATATGAGAGGGGAGCCAAAAGTCCCCAACCTAAAGGGCTAGGGTCCCTTTTATAGGCTAATACCCATACTCGTATACAGTTTACGTACCAAATACTCAGGACCGTACACCCGGGGTATATTCCCTATCAGGAATGTATGGAAAAATATATTTTATTAGGAACTAGTATTTTCACCCGTGCGTTGCACAGAATAAATTTGTTATAATATTTTAAGAAATAATTGAATCGATATACAATTATATAAAATTATAAATTATAACATCGAATATGAGTATGAATAAGTGTATAAATGCAATTATAGTATGAGTCTTCCTTGCATGCAACAAATATCACAAAAATTCAGTGTTCTAAAATAAGTGTATAAATGCAATAGGTAGATAATTTACATTATTGCATCATATTCATTAATTTAATTACTTGTCGGTTAGTTATTGCAAGATCTTGAGGTACACTTATATTTTGATATTCAGTACGTATAACTATATTAGAGAAAAATTTACATGGGAGTAATGGGATAATCAGTTGAGTAATTGTTGGTTGACCGTAGAGCGTTGTGTTGGAGGAAGAAGATGATATATAGTGAAGATGATATTGCCCTTCACTATATATCATCTTCTTCCTTCAACACGTTGATATTCTCTGGACAAATAACTGTTGGAAAAAAATTAGCATAAAATGGCATTTTACTGGCAATATTGTGGTACAAATATATGTGGGGTCCACTTTCTTCGTAGTTAGACGAAAAGATTGATATATTGTACGCTCAAAACTGATAATGGGTGAATGAGAAATTGGTTCTCAAAGTTGTCCCATTTGAGTTAGAAAAATATAGAGAAAACCTTTCAAGTAACTTTTGTCCCACATTGGTTTGAGGAGTGGTTTGCACCACAACTTATACAAGAGTTTTTTCTAAGGCTTATTGAATTGTATAGCATAGAGGCTCTCTCTCGCGCGCAGGGGGTGCAAATGAAATCCCAAAATGAACTTAAAAAGGCTTGACTCGTGCGCCGACACCTGCATGGACGAATGTCGTTCAGAAAATTGGTTGGCCTTGCGAGTTGAATTATGCCAAATTTTCATATTTTTTACAACATTACGCAAACCATACCATAATACTATCGGTCTGTTTTGGGCGGGGAGTTAAAACTGAGGATATTGTTTTTATTAATAGTATAGATTGCATTGCAGAGAAATATATATACTGAATTATTACCATTAGTAATTCTAGTCTAGAATTGTATTACGAATAGGAACTTAGAAAAGAATATATTTTATTATGAATTCTATTTTAATTTACAATTGTATTAGAGATAGGAATTGTATTACCATATTTTACAATATTACGCAAACCATAATATTATAAGTCTGTTTTGGGCGGGAAATTAAAACTGAGGATATTGTTTTTATTAATAGTATAGATAGTATAGATTGCATTGCAGAGAAATATATATACTGAATTATTACCATTAGTAATTATAGTCTAGAATTGTATTACGAATAGGAACTAAGGAAAGAATATATATTTTATTAGGAATTCTATATTAATATACAATTATATTAGGGATAGGAATTGTATTACCATATTTTACAATATTACGCAAACCATAATATTATAGGTCTGTTTTGGGCGGGAAGTTAAAACTGAGGATAATGTTTTTATTAATAGTATAGATTGTATTACGATATTTTAATTAACAATTGTAGTACGAATAGGAATTTAATTACCATATTTTACAATATTACGCAAACCTTAATTGTATAGAAGTCTTTAGGGCGGAAAGTTAAAATTCAAAATTTTGTTTTTATTAATAGTATAGATTACGTTGCAGGAAAAGTATATTACGATTAGTAATTTTAATTATATTACGAATAAGAAAGTAGGGAAGAATATAATTTATTAGAAATTATATTAACATATTTTAATGTACACTTATAGTACGAATAGGAATTTTACTACCATATTTTACAATATTACGCAAATCATAATTGTATAGGAGTCTTTTGAGAGGAAGTTAAAATTAAGGATTTTATTTTTATTAATATATTACTTTTTTACGTACTCTTTATTAGTGTGACATGTTTTTATCAACAAATATATATATATATATACTTTTTCTTTATAAATCAAAATATGTGTATTTTAAAAAATAGAGCAGAGAGCTATCTATCTTGACAACTTTCACAACAGATTTTTTAAAACTTTTTTAATAATTTATTTGCATGTGCTTGCAAGTATTACAAATTAGATCTCGTTATTATTATATTGTGGTGTTTGGAAAATAGCTATTAGCTGATTGAGTTAGTGAATTTGAGTAGTTGATAGTTGTTAGTTGTTAGAAAGATGTTTGGTAAATTAGCTGTTAGTTGATAGCTAATTATACGCAAAATGACTTTTATAAAATTTGTTTTGACCCAATTTTTTGAATTTAGTGTTTTTGAGTAATAAGCTGTTACAAAAAACTAATAAATTAAATATTTATTTTGGTTGTTTAACAAGTCAAACGGTTAATAATGATAAAATAAATTATAAATATGATTATGTAACGATAGAGTTCGTTTTTACAGGGCGTTTGGTTGGGAGGAGGGAATTAGGGGGGAAAAGAATTGTAATTCGGTGAAATTGCAATTCAATGAATAAAGTAGGAATTCAAATTACAATGTTTGGTAGGCAGAAATAGGAGTACATGGAATTGAAAGGTAAGAAGCGACAAAATGACTAAAATGCCCTTATGTTGTGGTAGATGTTGTAGTAATAGTAGTAGTAGTACTAATAATAATAATAATAATAATAATAATTCTTTCAAAATTATAATAATAATAATAATAATAATTCTTTCAAATTTAAATAAATAAAAAAAAAAGACAAAGGGTATGGGAGGAGGGGCAAAATTGTCTTTACACCAACAAATTGCCCCTCCTCTCCACCGAATTGCAATTCATCATTTGGAGGGAATTGCAATTCTAATTCCCTCCAACCAAACACTGTAGTTTGAGAATTCACTAAATTACAATTCAATGAATTTCAATTCCCCTAAACTATATCCAACCATACAGGCCATTAAAAGTAAAAAAAGAATTGTACTAACGGAAGAGTGTACCTTTTGCTATGTGTGTAGCACGAGTTACACGACTTAATAATTTTATTAAAGTTGTTTGCAAAAGAAAAAAAAAAGAAATTTATTAAAGTCAAGAAGAAGTGATTTCGGCTTTTCCCAAAAAGCCAGAGGGTCATAACTTTTTATCCATTTTTTTTTTTTTTTTGAAAACCATAACTTTTTATCTACTTTCTCAGCCATCATTGGTACAATTTGGGTAGCACAGAGTACAACTCCCGTGTATTCACTCCGCTATATATATATCCACCGTAACACCATTCCCGATGCAATCAACTTTCTTACGTTACCTTTCTTCGTCTTTCTCTCGCATTGAAGCAGAAATATGGCTGTGCCGACGGTGACGATGGAGGTCGGGAACGACGCCGTTGCTGTGATCACCATCTCCAATCCTCCTGTCAACGCGTTAGCCGTTCCGAGTAAGTCACTCATATGTTTCTGTATCTGGCGAGTGTACGTATGCGCTGGATTTGGATAGATGAAACTAAACTGTGAAATTTGGTTGTGTTGTAGTAATTCATGGATTGAAGGAGAAGTTCACGGAGGCAGCGAGGAGAAACGATGTTAAAGCTATTGTTTTAACTGGTGAATTCTTAGTTCCTTTTTTTTTTTTTTTTTTTTTTTTTTTTTTTTTTTTTTTTTTTTTTTTTTTTTTTTTTTNTTTTTTTTTTTTTTTTTGGGTTCAGTTAATTAATGTGAAGTCAACTGATGTTGAGATCAGAATGCATTCGGATGGTCAACTGAATTTATTATCTATGTTTTTGTTTGATCATTTAATTTTATTTTTTTTAATAAATAATTTCAGGTTGTGCAAACTGTGCATTTCTTTTTAGTTTCTTAAGTCTCAATGTATGCCTTCATACTTTAATTTGTAATCTTTCTCCAAGCTGCAAATTTTCTTTCCCAAGTTTTATTGCTTCCTAATGTCTGATTCATTATATGATTGCGAGGTATATTCCTATACAATTTTTAGTTTTATTTTCCCCCTTGCAGGGGGAAGTGATTGGATTTGGCATTCTCTAAATCATTTATTTGCATTTTTTTCCAGGAAGTGGGGGGAGATTCTCTGGTGGTTTTGACATCAATGTTTTTGAACAAGTTCACAAGCATGGTATAGTCCCCTCCTCTTTTTATATTATTCTGTTTGGTGTCTTTGGTATGGTGTTATTTCAAGTTTGTGGATCATTTTTTAATGAGAGCCAATTGAATTTTATGGCCTCAGGGGATATTTCTGTACTACCAGATGTTTCTGTTGAACTTGTAGTCAACCTGATTGAAGGTGCGTGCCTCGTTTCATATTTTTATCTAGGTTTAGATATTGTCTGATGTCTCTCTGGGAAGTCTTCCTGAACTGGCATTCTTGTGTATTTTGATTATTTGTAGCATCATCATTTAAAATCTTACTCTTGGCTTTGTCATTTTAGATGGAAAAAAGCCTGCTGTTGCTGCCATACAAGGACTCGCACTTGGAGGTGGCTTAGAATTGGCATTGGTGTGTTGTTTATATGCTCCAACAAGTCTTTCATACTTGAGTAATATGTTAATATGTGACCGTGTATACCAGCATAAGTATTTTCCTGGTGCATCATTTTCTTTCTTTATTAGGGATGCCATGCTCGCATTTCTGCACCAAAAGCCCAACTTGGATTGCCAGAACTTACCCTCGGGGTTATACCTGGCTTTGGAGGTACAGTTACTTGATGTATGTTTTAATTTCTTGAAATATTCAAGTTCATCTTGATATATTTTTAAACTAGTGGTTTGAGTGTTTGATATCCTTTTCAAGGTACACAACGTCTTCCAAGGCTCGTGGGATTGCAGAAAGGTGTTGAAATGATGCTGGTAAGTATTCTGACAAACATTATGATTTATGAATGTATGGCAAATGTGCCGGTGGTGGATGAGAGGCATATAAAAGAGTATGTGCTGCCCAAAGAAAAAAACAATGATTTTGTCTTAACATTGATTGGGATTCAACAATGTTTTGATTTGCAGACATCTAAACCCATATTGTCTGAAGAAGGGAAGAAATTAGGCCTTATTGATGCAATTGTGTCCCCAACAGAATTGATTAAAGTGTCACGGCAGTGGGCACTGGATATTGCAGAAAGGCACAAACCTTGGATGCGATCCCTTCATAGGACTGACAAACTATGTTCCCTTTCAGAAGCACGGGATATTCTGAAGGTTGCTAGACAACAAGCAAAGCAGACTGCTCCCAATATGCCTCAACATCTGGTTTGCCTTGATGTGATTGAAGAAGGCATTGTTCATGGAGGATACAGTGGAGTTCTAAAGGTACCTCTTTTTTTTTTTTTTTTTTTTTGTGCTTTCTTGCTCTAACCCAACTTTTTCTGAATAATGAGGAGTAAAGCAAGTTTTAATTTTTCTACAGGAAGCTAGAGATTTCAAACAGCTTGTATTGTCAGATACTTCAAGAGGTCTTGTTCACATATTTTTTGCACAAAGGGCAACATCAAAGGTAATCTAGATCTTTATCAACAACCTTTGGTGCATCGTTGGCAGCACAAAACCACATTTAAATCATAAACATTTCTTTTATTAGGGAAAGTTAATGATTATCACTATGGATATATCTTTAATTTTTCTTGCAAGATGTGCCCGAGTCTTACCATCTTTGCTATCTTCTGTGTTAAGATGTTTACAGTTTTGATTCTCTTGGTCTTTGTTCTTCTCCTACTCTCTAGATCAAAGACGTCAAAAACATATATAGTATATAAGTTGAAACTTTTTAAGATATTGCTAGACACTTCTATCTATCTGGGTAAGGTTACCAGAATACCAGCTTCTTATCTTAAGAGGTCCCGAGCTTATGAATTTGGGAAATTTCCATCCAGGAATAGTTTATTGAATAAGTACCCTAAGTTCACTTCCCAATCCAGAGAGAAATATTTACTTGCATCAGTTGCATGTTCGCAAGGAGGCACGTCTTGGGATGTAAGATTATTGGGTGTTCTTGAGGATTTTGATTTGTTGTACTGTTTTGTTGTGGTTGCCTGAATTGCTTTATTTAAAAAAAAAATGTTTCCCCATGTCCACTAGCGCATGAAGAGTTTGTCCCCTTAGGCCATAAATAATTGTGTATGGATTAGTCACTGGTCTAGATTCATTTTTTACTGTTACTTTCATCATGATATGGAATGACTGTAAATCATCCTACTCTGTCTCGTTTGTGATGCTATACCAGTACTTATGTTCCATCTTTTGAGGGAATTTTTTAAAATAATATACACATGCCTTACTACCTTTATTCCTTTCTGAATGTTGCAATAGGTGCCCAATGTCACGGATGTTGGTCTCAAACCAAGGCCAATAAAGAAGGTTGCTGTAATTGGTGGAGGTCTAATGGGTTCTGGCATAGCTACAGCTCTCATTCTGAGCGGCACATATGTTCTTCTCAAGGAAATTAGCTCTGAGTATCTTCATAAAGGGATAAAATCCATAGAAGGTAATTGATGTAATATATAATGTTAAGGATATATCGTAGAAATTGATTATGCCTGCTTGTCTTTTAGAATATTATTTATTTTGTGTCCTTAATGTGGCAGAAAATATCCGTATCCTGGTATCAAGGAAAAAGTTGGGTCAGGATAAAGCAGAAAAAGCACTCTCATTGCTTAAAGGTGTATTGGATTACTCAGAATTTAAGGATGTGGACATGGTTATAGAGGTACTTGGTTGAACATCCATTTTTATTTTATATTGGCAAAGATGTGTTGGGATGACATATGTCTAGTATCTTCTTATAATATTTAATTTTTATACGAGTTGCAAATAGACCTTCACCACTGCTGTGATTTCCAATTTTCCATTATCTTTTTTTTTGGGTCTTTAATACCCTTTTTTCCCTTGATATACTTGTGGCCTAGCCCAAAGCAATTCTTCTCAACATTTATGTCTTACACATTATGCTGTTGTATCATGTAATTAAGTCACCTCTGGATTGCAGGCTGTGATTGAAAATGTTCCTCTAAAACAAAAAATTTTCAGCGATATTGAGAAGGCATGTCCTCCTCATTGTATACTGGCATCTAACACATCTACTATAGACCTTAACATTATTGGTGAGAAGACCAGATCTCGAGATAGGATCATAGGCGCTCATTTTTTCAGGTTTACTTTTATCCTATTTTTTTTTTATTTGCATTATGTGTGTGTGTATTATCGTTTTAATAAGATAATAAAATTTATTTCTTATACATTATTATTTATTAATGATGTTTCGCCTATCTGCCTTCTATTTCGATTCTTTTATGTTCAGCCCTGCTCATGTGATGCCACTGCTGGAGATTGTACGGACAGAGAAGACTTCAGCTCAAACAATCATTGACCTTATGGCTGTTGGGAAAGCAATAAAGAAAGTACCTGTTGTGGTGGGGAATTGTACCGGCTTTGCTGTAAACAGGACCTTCTTCCCATATGCCCAGGGAGCACATTTTCTGGTCCACCTTGGAGTTGATGCTTTCAGGATTGATGCCCAAATTGCAAAATTTGGCCTCCCTATGGGTCCATTCCAGTAATTTTCTTTCCTTCATATACACAGCTGTCATTCTCTTTGTGACTTTGTGTGCGAGCACATTAAATGGAATTCGTATGAGCATTTTCCGAAACAGAAAACATTTGTATTTTAATTAATATGTACAAACATGAGTGAAGTGCTAAGTTATTCAAGTGCTTTGCATGCTTATTTTATTGGAATAATGATAAGGAGAGTAATGAGATACAAGAGTACTATTAGTGGACCTGGTTGAATGAACTCCAATGAAATTATCTTTGCAGGCTCCAAGATTTAACAGGATATGGGGTAGCTGTTGCTGTAGGAAAAGAGTTTGGTGCTGCTTTTTCTGACCGTACATTTAAAAGTCCCTTGGTTGATCTCCTCATTAAAAGTGATCGAAATGGTAACATTTCACCTTGTTTCCTGTGTGTTGGTTATTGGGATTACTACCATTTCCACTTTGACACGGGTTTTTGCAGGAAAAAATAATGGAAAAGGATACTACATTTATCAGAAGGGAACTAAACCAAAACCTGATCCTTCTGTGCTTCCAATCATAGAGGAGTCTAGAAGGCTGATAAATATTATGCCTGGTGGGAAGGTATGACTTCCAAGGAAATGCAGTCTAACCTTTTTCATTTTTTTTTTATTGCTTCAAAATAGATCTTCAATGATTCATGCTCTATTTAGAACTTGTATAGTTGTATACGTGGCTCACATTGAGTCATTGACTAACATCTTAAATTTATGTCCAGCCAATATCTGTGACTGACCAAGAAATTGTTGAGATGGTTCTCTTTCCGGTTGTGAATGAGGCTTGCCGTGTTCTTGATGAAGGGATGGTCGTCCGAGCTTCAGATCTTGATGTTGCATCTGTTCTTGGAATGAGCTTCCCTTCTTACAGGTTAGTCTTCGCATTGTTCTTTAAAATCTGCTCAAATATGTTATCATCCATTGTTAAATTCAAGCAGTCCTATTTGAAAGATTTCTGATATTTACTAATGGAGCCAAAAG
This sequence comes from Ipomoea triloba, assembly GCF_003576645.1. Classification (NCBI taxonomy): domain Eukaryota; kingdom Viridiplantae; phylum Streptophyta; class Magnoliopsida; order Solanales; family Convolvulaceae; genus Ipomoea; species Ipomoea triloba. The sequence goes on from NC_044927.1 coordinate 22,261,299, forward strand.
CATTGAGAACGCAACCGAGAAGCAGAAACATAGAACTCCGTATATCACAATAATGCTATTTACTACCATAAACTAGATAGACTTTTTTTGTATGTCTCAAGATACTGATAATGTACTGCAAAGATAGGCCATCTCAGTGATAAAAAAAAAGTTAGAAATATTAGAAATGAAATTGATGGAATCATGGTCGATAAGCAAAGATAAATTTCCATTTGTGCTATCTTGATTTATCTTTCTCAATCCAAGTGTAGTTATTTTGTAAAGAATCTTGATGAATATCATTTGCTTTTGACAGAGGGGGGATTGTCTTCTGGGCAGATATTGTGGGGGCTGGCCACATATATAAAAGCCTCAAGAAGTGGTCTGAATTATATGGCAGCTTCTACAAGCCCTCGAGTTTCTTGGAAGAAAGAGCACTTAAAGGCATTCCATTGGTAAGAATAATTTTCCAGTCTATTCAACCACCAGACAAATGCTCTATTCAATTATTCATTTCAGAATGAATTCACAAAGAAAGTTAGCACAATTTATTTTCTGAAGAATAATTTTGGCAAATACCCATATTGTCATCTGTGAATCTTGACAATTTGGTAAACGGAGATGAATCTGCTGTTTCTTCAAGGTTTTAAGCTCATCATGTACGCTATTTCTCTAAACCGTCAATTTCTTCTAATGCAGAGTGCTCCTGTATCAACCTCTTCAACTTCAAGATCGCGAATGTAACCTACCTGTACGTGTTTCTACCGTATGATCCCCGATAATTCGCGGATATGGCAGAAAAAATACAGACCACTGGAGTGCTTAGCAGCCAAATAAACTTGTGTGTTGAAGAGATGACATAGTATATTTTTGAGTTTAGTAGTTGAATAATTAATAATATATGATATTTTCTTTAATAAACATATTTTAAAGTTAATTAGGGTGGTTACTTCTTTTATGGTTTTTTTTTTCTTTTTTTCAGTCACACTTTATTTACATTTTTTTTTGGGAGGCTACATTAGTAGATAACACATACGGAGTACTATTTTTCAATCTTTCAACATAATAGGTATTCTCTAACAAAAATCATTATATTATGAACTATCCAAAATAGAGGTTGGGAGAATTATAGGGCTAAACAATCATTTTGGACTTATATGTTGTTTTTAGGGGTGTGCAGCGGTTCGGTTTTATGGATCGCCCACCCGGAGTTCGGTTTAATATCTTTAAATTCAAATCATGTAAATTTGTTAAATATTCATGTTGGATTTAGCATGTTCGGATATTGGTCGGATTTAAACGGATTTTGATTTTGGTTCGGATTAGGAAAAAAAATTAACTTAAACTATTAAAAGATTTAATTCAATTAACCAACTTAACCTCAACTTAACCTTAAGGGGGCGTTTGGTTCAGACCAAGGTAATTTGAGTCTGGTAATGCTATATTACCTTAGTTGGTTCAAGCTGATGTGGCGGTAATGTAATTATCCCATTTTTTAGGTAATTTAAAATTACCTTGAATTATTTCAACTTTGTCGTTATTAACTAAATCTTATATATAATAATAATAAAGAAGTCCAAATTGGCCACTGTTACCAAATCTATATGTGTGTATATTTATATATTTATTTATTTATATATTTATTTATTGGGAAAAATAAACAAATAAGCTATTGAATTATTTGGGGTTAGCAATTAAGCCATCGAACTCAAATAAGTTCCAAAAACAAAAAGAAACAATTAGCATTTTTAATAGGTTGACTACCGGTATGTGCTGATTAGATTGCATGTATTATTAATTTTATTTTTATTTTATTATTATTATCCTACATAGACTACACTAAGCATTTGACCCTTTGAAGCCAATATTTAAAGCCCTAAGTGAAGGAGACTATTTTCTTCATCGGTTCTTAACATCTTCGGATTCTTCGCACCTGCAGCCATATGCGATGCAACATTTAAGGCCCTTTGAAGCCATATAAACAAATAAACAATATGCTTTGGACATGCAAGATTTAATGTGAGAATTCATTTCAGTTTAGAACAATGTTAATCACTATGAACAGACAAGACAGAAGGAAAATCATTTGTGTATAAATAGTCATTCCATATTTCAGATGCAATAGAGTCTCGCAACCGAGAAACCTGTTCTAAATGCTCGGTTTGAAATGGAATGTTTAAAACCTGTGTCTCAATAGGCATCTGTTGCCGTTCGGTTTCCAAAGGTGGCATTGGATCTTCCAGTGCCAATCCAGCTTCCTGATTGTAGATTTTAAAGATCTAGTCTTCTGGATTCTCCTCTCCAATGAAGTTGTGTATGGCGCATGTTTATTAATTGTTCTTACTATTATAATATTTAATGAAATGTCGCAATTTAATTATGTGAGTTGATTGTTTATTATTTATGGTATTATATAGGATAACAAATAATAATATAATTGAATTTATTTATGAACAAGTTAACGAACATGCTGAAGTCGTGACTTGTTTTATTTTATATTTTAATCCTATTATGTTTGTATTGTGGTAAGATACTTATGTAATTATGTATTAGGTATATTTCTTAAATTATTTAGATATACTTATTAAAAACTCTTAACATGTAGGCTTTAAATAGACTCAAAGTAGGATTTAAACACACAGTTATTATGCCATGAACCCGGGTCCACATTGCAAGGTGGACCCGGGCCTATGTTCACAATTTTATAACTCTATGTTCATAATTTCATAATCCCATGTTTACAATTTTATAACTCTATGTTCACAATTTCATAGCTCTACGTTCACAATTTCATAACTCTATATTCACAATTTAATAAATCTATGTTCACAATTTAATAACTCTATGTTCAACAGTATCAAAACTCTATGTTCAACATTATAACACAATTTTAGAATCTATATAACAAAATTGTTAATATAGAGTTCAAAAGTTGTGAATATTGAGTAATGTAATTTTGTATATTGAGATCCAAAATTGTGAACGTAGAGTTTTAAATTTGTGAACATAGAGGTCTAAATTTGTAAACATAGACCGGGTCCACCTTGCAATGTGGACCGAGTCTATGTTCATAATTTTATAACTCTATATTCACAATTTTAGAATTCTATGTTCACAATTTAATGATTTATATAAGTAATTTTGAGCTCTATGTTCACAATTTTAGAACTCTATGTTCACAATATAGAGTTATGAAATTGTGAACATGGAGTTATAAATTTGTGAACATTGAATTATGAAATTGTGAACATAGAGTCATAAAACTGTGAACATAGAGTTATGAAAATGTGAACCTAAATATTAAAAGGCTTTTAAAAATGCTTCAGGCCAAGTCAAACCAATTGTAAGCTCAGGCTTGAACTTAACAAAAAGCTTACATACAAGCTCAGACTCAGGTTTATACTTTAAATTTTCATAACAGACTCAGGTCCAGATCTATACTTTAAATTTTTGTAACAGGCTCAGGCCTAACTCAATTCAGCTCGGCCTATTTCCACCCTAGGGGAAACCTGTAACATAGAGAGAGAAATTAGATATTAGAAATGTGCACAACTAATGCACCCGTAAGCTTATTAAATATCCTTCCTGGAACTTACCATGAAATTCACCAAAAACGGCAAAAAGGCAAAAACCACCCAGTCGCCCACCCCAACATATAAACCTGCATACATGGCATTGTTGTTTCACATTTGATGTCAACTAATCAAATCAATTAAAAATAGTCATTAATTAATTAACGGTTTACTTGAAGATAAATTGAGAAAGGGCGTTGATTGCAAATTTTTTATATGAGTTTGATGGTCTAATTAAAACTTTTTAATGTTTTCAAGTGTTAAATTGCACAATTTAATATATTTCGAAGGTTTATTTGATATTTTGATATTTTGTATGATATTCTTTAATAATGTATGGTCATTCCTATAATCTGGGGGTGGTAGTGTGCTTGCAATATATTGCACTTTAGCTATAAAAACATTATGAAATCAAATATATATATAGTAGGTATAATCTTGTCCCAAATAGTAGGTGTAATATAATTTTAGTGAAAAAATTCATTCTAATTATTCTTTAACGAGTAGTCATATTGAGGCATAAATTTAAGGAGGTTTGATAATGTTTTTACTTAGATATGTAAGTCATTGATTTGGATTCTCTTATATGAGGATGAAGATTAATTTTGTATATTTACATGCTCAAAATAATGAGAATGTGACTTATCAAAATAATAATGATGAGAAGGTGGATGAAAAAATCATTTTCATGTATAAATGAAAAAATGAATATAAAATATTTCATCCCGCACTGTAAAATTACTTGAAAATAAACCTATTTATAAAGAAAGTAAAGAAGCCGAAGCCAACAAAAACTTACAATTTGCGAAACATACCAACCTTTCGGCCTTCAAATCATTCTCTTCCTCCTCGCTAACACCCTGAAATCATTCATAGCTTCGACAATGGAAGAATGGGATCCATTCCATGAAATTTTGGTTCCTACTCTCCCTACTTTTAGTCCAACATCAACGCTTTTCATCCTTCTCTATGATTTTCATTCTTGCATTGGTCATTTTTACTCAAATAATGTCCTCGTTCATATATCCTATCATTTTACTATTCTCTTTCTATCTTAATTTGTTTAATGAGTTTAAAAATTTAGTACACATTGGCCTCTCAAAATTTTCAGCTCTCATCATTAGCATCATAACAACATACAATGACGAAAATAATGCGGACTTTCACACTGCAATAGTTGATACTATAGCAACCGATACTAACGAGCTAGGATGTAACCATAGGGGTTGATAAAATATAATATGTAAGTATATATATGGTCTTTTTTCATGTATATTATGTATGAAATATTCAGTCATCTCTATGATTTTCATTTTTGCATTGGCCATTGGACTTCAAATAATTGTCCGAATCATATATCATTATTTTGATATTCTCTTACAGTGTAGTATTTGTTTATAGCTACTTTCTCAACCTAATGAAGCACAAAGAGTCAACAGTCGCCTTCACATGTGGAGTGTAAACCGGGTACCACTAGACCACAAGGTCTTTGGCATATTCTCTCCCTATCCTAATTTGTTTATTGGTTTTAAAAATTTAGTACACCATCCAACAGTAATATAATTAAGACTTCCAATTTCAAAACTTTTTACTTAAGCACTTGAACTCAATAAAATTCTTCATGATAATCACTAAAATTACAATGACATGACATTATTTTATTTATATGACTTTTTATCTTTATATTAAAATAAAATATAGCTCGCAAATGTCAATCGAAGGTATGCTCTAGGACGGCAAAAAACTGCAAGAAGGTAAATCACTTCAATACAAAGTCAAACTCAGAACATTGAAGTTATCAAACCAACTATCAGTTGCCCATAAAATATGATATTATTAACTATAACATTTTCCATTTTGTCATCGTGAGTCCCCAACCGTTTCTGACTGACTTCATCAACTGTGTGAGAACATATTCCAATATAAAAAGTAATGACTGATATGATCCATCTATTTTGATAGATCATCTATTGAGGATTGCTAAAAAATAAGGAAAAAAATGAGCGAGTCAATTTTATAAATATTACAAATTTAAAAGTTTACAATAATTAAAAAATTGACCCCGCATTTTTTTTTTTACTAAAACCTCAACCATTAATAAACTCTTATGGTCAGTTGTGATCAGCTATCACTTTTTACAGGAGGATCATGTTCTCATTTGAACCCTCTTGTATATATATATGACTTGATTCACATGAGAACAAGACTTTTTGTGAGAAGTGTAGACAAATGCTAGCAATTGATCTAATGGATCTAATGATTGAACAAAAAGAAAAAAATAGAAAAAAAAAAGTGATAATGTTAGTTTAATAAATATTAAAAATTTTAAAAATTTTAATTAGTTTGATAAAATTGATAATATTTATGAAATTGGCCTTAATCTTTATTTTTAACCTTATTTTCTACCTGTTGATCATCTAAAATCTAAATGAATGGATCATATTAATTAATTCATATTTCTCACTGAAATTCTTGTTTTTATTTCATCCTGATTCTATATAGAATCTATAAATTAATAAAACCACAAACATATAGAAAATACTTATTCTTATGTAAAAAGTCAAATCAGTTTAATTATATTACACATTCTTGGAATGAATCAGTGAAAGCAGAATTTAAATTTGGTGATGACATAATTTATTACAATATTTCTTTGATGAGTATGCGGATTATTAAAAAAAAATTGACTTATAAGTCATCATGTTGGGACATAAAATTAAGGAGGTTATTTGTTAGTACTATTTTTATTTAAATATAAGTTTAATTGGATATTTTTTTGATATAAGGAGATTAATTTTATATATTTACATACTCAAAATGATTTGTGGGTGCATAAAAAAATATTTTTAAATGCATTTATAGAAATAAAAAGATAAATGTATTAATATTTTATCCCGCATTGAAAAATTAAGGGACAATAAATCAATTTATAAGAAAAATATGTAATGAAGCATTGGTCATTGCATTTCCCTTGGTCATACATCATGGGAAAGCTAGGGCTGTAGGGCTGCATGCAGCCCTACAGCCCTAGCTCAGCCCTACAGCCCTAGCTTTCCCATGATGTCACTCTCAAGAGGTATGACCTCCCAACCCAGGCCTATAAAAACTCAAGAATGAAAACAAGAAAAATTAAACTTATAACCATTTTCTTCTTCCTTACCCAAACCCCAAAATTGTGAGAAAAAAAAAATCGAGTATGGCAACTTTCAACCTTAAAATCATTTTCTTCTTCCTCGCTAACATCCTGAAGTCGTTCTTAGCTTCAAAAATGGAAGAATGGGAAACATTCCATTTACTCCAAAATTTCACACCTATGAAATTTTTGTTCCTACTCTTCTTACTCTTCATATTTTCTTTCTTCTCTTTTACAATTCACTTTACTCGTCCTCTTAAATTTAAAGTCCAACATCAACGCTTCTCAGCCATCTCTATGATTTCCATTCTTGCATTGGTCATTTTTCCTCAAATAATGTTCTGGTCTATATATTTCATCATTTTACTATTCTCTTTGTATCCTAATTTGTTTATTGGGTTTAAAAATTTAGTACACCTTGGTCTCTCGAAATTTCCGGCTCTCATCATTCACATCACAACAACATACAATGGTGAAAGTAACGGTGAATTTAACACTACAACGGTTGATACCATAGCAGTTGATATTAATGAGGATGTATCCATAGTGGTTGATAATAGTGTGTAAGACATATATGGTTTTTTTTTCATATATATTATGTATGAATATTGTTATGGTTTATACGAAGTTAGCATTCCAGTATATATGGAATTTGTAAAATATATTCCTAATGTTTCTTTGGAATTTTGTATGATTGTATTGATAGAAATAAAGTGAGTTAATAATATGTATGTTCTTTTGAGTTGTTATGCATTTGTGATATTTAATACTCAACTTTGAAATGGTCAAATTAATAAGGGCAAATTAGTCTCTTTTTTTTTTCTGTTTGTTTTCTCCATTGTAGCATCTCATATTCTTTATGAAGCTCGTAGCTTGATTGAAAACCTAAGAATCTTAGCAATGAGCGCTTTATTTTTGTGTCCCAAAATAAGCACATAGCACGCCCTTTTTGAGAAATTTGTAGATTTCATATTTTTGCTAGCTAGCTGATGATATTTGTAGATCTGAAATATGAAAAGAAGTTGCAGACCCAATTCAAAAGGATCTGTCTAGCTCTGCTTTGTAATTTTACTCTTCTAGTCCTCTGCTTTGATTAACTACACCGCCCAACCGCCTTCATCGACTGTGTCCTCTAATCTGAAGAAGACCAATCGAATCGTGTTCGTGTTCTTCCATTTGGTGGAAGAAGAACACCGTCTTATCTCCTCTGTTTGTCTTCCTGCAAATCAGCAGCATTATATTATATTATTGGGGAAATCTCAACCTATATATATATATATAGTACAGTTATTGCTACTGTTATATTTTCACATATGCAGTTTCTCATCATCAGTGTTCTCCAGGGGATGAACCTTTTGCTTTTGATCTGGTATTATTAACACTTGAGATGTTCTTGATGGAGATGGAAGGGCAGACTTACCATTGCTGTAGGGCTCCTTTTAATTTGGTTTTGCGTTTTAGTGACTCTAAATTGTAATAGAGTTAAATTGTTCTGTTACTCTAGAAATTAAAATTACTAAAATTACTAAAATTAAGAGTGTATATTGCAATAGTAAAAAGTTAGGGACTAAAGTGGCTAGTAAAGAACAATAATTGAAGAATTAAAAATAAAATTTTTGTTTTAATAATTAGATAACAAAATTGTTTTTTTTTTTTAATTTTAGTTTGAAGACTAAAAATGAAAAATGTAATAGCTGAGAAACCCAATTGAGTCATGAAAAAGACGATAAAAAAGGTAACCGATTGAGTAATGAAACAGACAATAAAAGAGGTAATCACCCTAATTAATTGACAAAATAAAATATGTTGATTAAGAAAATAATCAAATATCATAAATTAATCTTAAAATCAGATAAATGTACACTTTCAAATATTAAAATTGTTTATAATTTCATTTTTTATTTTATTATCTAATTATATAATAAAAAAAATTTATTCGTGCATCGCACGTGTAAATTGAGATATGAGCGCATTTCAGATTGAGTGAGAGGGGGGAACGGTCGTGGTAGAGGTGAGTAAATTATGCTATAGACCAGAGTCCACCTTGCAAGGTGGACTCGGGTCCATGTTCATAATTTTAGAACTCTATGTTTATCAATGTATTTTTTTTTAAATGTTAATAAATAAATTAGCTTATCCAATGTACTTTTTTTTATTCTAAGCTATACAGTTTTCATCCGATCACCATATTATTTGCAAACATAATTATTTTACTCTAAGAAGTCTAGCTATAACACGTTAAAAAAAATTAACTAAATTAATTACACAAATAAAACCCTAAGTAAAAATAAAGTATAACCTAAAGAGCCAAATTTGACATGTTTAGGTAGAATTATAGCTCTTAACATATTATACAGTCCAACTGTTACGCAAAAACACACAACAAATAAAACATGTCCACAAACCAAACATTCATGAAATAAGGTTAATCTATACACTTAAAAAAATAGAGTACTATACATGCTTGCTTTCGAAATATCTTATAATTCATGAAGTACTAAGGTTCTGGATATTTTACTCCAGTAATTCTGAAATAAAGCACTAAAAAGTTGTAATTCTAGATAATTTACTTCATTAGTGATGTAAATTAAAATAAGTATAAAAATTTACAATAACAATATATAATATAGGGAAAAGGGTCAAATAAGCCCTCCAACATTACCTAAGGAGTCAATTAGGCCCCTGAACATTAAAGTAGCAATTTAACCCATCAACATTGTATTTTGATGCAAAAAAGTCCATAAACCTGTTAATGACCTGTGATCACAGGTCATTGGGATTCCGGCACACTCCGGCCATTTTCTGGCACAAAAGTCACCGGCGACCATCGAACAGTCGCCGGTGACTCACTGGGTTGCCTTCTCCAGTGAGTCACCGGCGACCGTTCGATGGTCGCCGGTGACTTTTGTGCCGGAAAATGGCCGGAGTGTGCCGGAAATTTGGCCGGAATCCCAATGACCTGTGATCACAGGTCATTAACATGTTTATGGACTTTTTTTGCATCAAAATACAATGTTGATGGGTTAAATTGCTACTTTAAAATGTTCAGGGGCCTAATTGACTCCTTAGGTAATGTTAGAGGGCTTATTTGACCCTTTTCCCTATAATATACTATCAATGTCATCTACAAAAATGTTTTCAATAATGTGGAATTCAAAACAGTTACATTGATATACTATTATGTTTTCTTTTTATACAAAGATGGCAAAATTGCTATATATTAACACAGAAAATATATCATCCGTATAAATAATTTCTATAACTGAGTTGCTGGACAACGAGATAATTAGCCCAATTAATACAAATCATAAACATTGATATATAAAATGTCTAAAGTTTCAACACCGAATGCATATATATACACATTGGCTATTAATTAAGTAATTATTTGCTCAAATTCAAACAATGATAACATCAAAAAACATAATCGATCAAACTCAATTCTTCAATTGCACTATATAATATTCGATATTATAATTTACATAATTGTATATCGGTCTAAATATTCTAAACATATTATAGCAAATCCATTCCGTGCAAAGGACGAGCGGAAATACTAGTTATTAATTATTTAAACTGACTAAAGATCATACTTTAGTAGTGTTTGGTTGGAGACTTTTGTACCCTATTATTAGATTTGATATCCATTAGCATGTTTGTTTGTCTATTTTTGCTATCGAGTTAATATCATTTGTGATTCTTCGAGTACAATGATTTTGTCACATTTAGTACTAAATTTTCAAATTGACAACCTGTGGTCTTTTCACTTTCAAGTTTAAGACTAAACGTTGTAAAATCACTATACTCAGATGATCTCATATGACATTAACTCTTTTAGTATTCTACTTGATAGAGTAAAATAAGGAAATACAGTCGAAATACTCTTTTACTAATGAAGATCGGATAGAAGATAGCGTACCCTAATGGAGTCCGGTCAACACTTTTAGGGCAAGTAAATGTGTTATACTCTTTTATAAATGGCTATCATACACTCTTACACTAAATTGGACTACAAAATTAAGAGGATAAGTTAAAGTAAATTGTATGAGAGATGAAGCTAAGGAAAATGTGTAGAGTAGAGATACACATAACCAAAAATTTATATTTGTTAGTAATATTTCATATTAGATATGCGCACACGTAAACTATATAGCTTATTAAATATCCTTCGTGGAACTTACCATGAAATTCGATCACCATATAAACCTTCATACATGGCAGCAAAATCTCCCACCCATTGCCGCTATGATCTCCCATTCATTACGAGTTACTTGATGGTGTTAATTATAAATTTTTAAATGAGTCTGATTGTTCAATTAAAATTTTGTAATGTTCAAGTGTTAAATTTCACAATTTAATATATTTCGAAGACTTATTTGATATTTCTATATTCTTTAATTATAAGTATGCTGATTTCCATAATCTAAGCGTGCAGTGCTTGTGTGGTTGCAAATTGCACTTTAGCTACAAAAACGTTATGAAATCAGATATAGTAGGTATAATATAATTCGAGTGAAAGAATGCATTCTAATTATTATTTTAACGATCGAGTAGACATATTGAGACATAAATTTAAGAAGGTTCGTTAATATTTTTATTTAAATATGTGTTGATTTCAATTCTTTGATATGAAAAGATTAATTTTGTATATTTACATGCTCAAAATAATGAGAAGGTGAATGAAAAAATAAGTTTCAAGTGTAAATGAAAAATCTATATTATATATAAAAGCATTATCCTCCTCCAAAATTTTTCCGCCCAAACGTATGGGCATTTTAGTAATATGGTAATTATTATTCTAATTATAATTAATTAATATTATTCTATCATAATATTAGTAATTATGATAATCATAATATATTATATATAGTATAGATTGGTAATTAGTTATTAGTAATTATGGTAATTCGTTATTAGTAATTATGATAATGATTATGATAGTATATTTGTATTTTATAGATTAATACATATACATGCATTAATGTAATACCACAAACAAATGTTTATGGTATAGATTTATTTATTTATTTATTATGGTAGAATAATAATCTATATCTATATTTTTTTTAAAAAAATATAATCTATATCTATATCTATATAATAATATATAAAAATATATTAGTTATAATTTGTCATAAACAAATAGCTATAATTGTATGGAATTCTATTAATTATAATTGAATTCCATATATATTATATTCCAATACCTATTTGTTTACAATTCCATTAATTTATTTATTACCAATTACCAATTATTACCAAAAGTTATGCTATTATTACGTTAATGGTGAAAATATATGAATGGTAATCAAAAGAATTACCAATTACCAATTACCAATTGTTACCAATTACCAATAATAGCTCTGCCTCTCTCTCTTTATGGCTATAAATACAAGAAGAAACCCGGTCAACCAGCACCATCACCAATTTTAATTTCTCTTAATTCTGTTGTTTTTCGTTTGTGAAAGCATCAATGTACATAGGAAGAACCACCCTTCTCAATAAAAGTGTGACATATTTACTTTTTTTTTTTTTTACTGTTCTTATCTTTATCTTTATCTTTTTTGATTTTTTTGGTTACACTCATTGCAGGTTCTTATATTTTGCAATCACAAGCGATGTGGTTATAATTGTTGGTAGCTTCAATTGTCGAAAGGTAAGCTAATTTGTCAAATAACTACAACTTTTATTCTAAGTATTAACTATTCTTTTTTAATTGATTTTTTAAACTATTCTTTTATATTTGAAATCTTATATTTCCAGCTCTCTTGATCCTTTAATTACAAATGCAGATATTTGGAGCCTAATAAGTAATGTGATGCAAAAGATAATGGATCTGTTAAAAGATGTGAAAGTTGAGAAGCAATTAATGAAATATTTTCTTGTTGAAATCCAAGACATTTTATGTTTTTTCGGCATTAAAGATTTCAAATTTTAAATTTGTGTAATTTGTTTAAATCTTAACATTTCATGGTTTTATATTACTTTGAATATGTAGTTGTTTTATTCGTTTATTCATACCATATTCATAGGTGAAATTATAGTTCAAAAAAAGAATATTAAAAAATAATTAACTTGAAATTAAATGGCACGGAATTTAGGCCATTGGAAAAAGTAAATTAATATTAATAATTGATTGAAAATTGAACAAAAAAGGAAATGAATTTATTTTGACAATTAAATTATTATAATTATATAAATCATATCAATATTTATGAAGGAAAAAGAAAATGAATATATTAATATTTCATTGGAAATATAATTGACAATTATATTTTTTATAATTATATTACTTATTATTTATATGGAAATGAATATTAAGATCTTTTTATGAATGAAAAAGGAAATAAATATTACACACAGGAATCTGTTATAAATATTATGTTACTAATGTTACTAATTGGCACAGGAATCAGGCCAAATGAAAAAGAAGATTAATAATAAAAATTCACTATAAATATAACATAGATTTCCCTATGCAAAAATTAGTAACCACCAAATGAAATATTAGCAAAAAATTATGAAGGAAAAAGAAATGGAAATTAATATTTATTCCTTTTATGAAGGAAAAAGGAAATGAATATATTCATATTTCACTGGAAATATAATCGACAATAATATTATAATTATAATTATATTGATTATTTAGAAGGAAAAAAATGAATTTATTAATATTTCATTGAAAATATATTCAACAATTATATTTTTATAATTATATTACTTTTTAATCATATGGAAATTAATATTAAATTTTTATGAACGAAAAGAAAATGAATATTACACGGGAATCTGTTATTAATATTTTCTTACTAATTGGCAAGGAATCATGCCAATTAATTGACAATTATCAGGAAAAATGAATGGAAAGCAATATTAATTGTTTTGATGAAGGAAAAAGGAAATGAATATACTCAAAATAAAAATGGAATATTATGAAAAATGAAATGAATATATTAATATTTAACGAGAAATATAACACAACTTTTCCCTACGAAATAATTAGTAACCACCAAATGAATGATTAAGAAAAAATATAAAGGAAAAAGGAATGTAAAATAATAATATTAATTCTTTTTGTGAATGAAAAAGGAAATGAATATATTCAAAAGGAAATGAAATATTTGGAAAAACGAAATGAACATATTAATATTTCAATGAAATATAACACAACTTTCTCTACAAACAAATTAGTAACCACCAAATGAAATATTAGGAAAAAATTATGAAGGAAAAAAATGGAAATGAATATTAATTTTTTATGAAGGAAAATGGAAATGAATATATTTATAAGGAAATGAAATATTAGGAAAAATGAAAGAAATATATTAATATTTCACTGGAAATATAACACAACTTTTCATATGAAAAAATTAGTAACCAACAAATGAAATATTGAGAAAAAATTATGAAGGAAAAAGGAATGGAGATCAATATTAATTCTTTTTATGAAGGGAAAAGGAAATGAAATATTTGGAAAAAAGAAATGAATATATTAAAATTAAATTTAAATTATTTCTCATTTTTTCATATTTATTTTTGTAATAATATAATTACTTAAGTTATATTAAATATCGATCTTTTTAGGATAATTGTAAACAAACAAGTCATATATTATTCAATTAATTGAGTGATACTTTTTCACTAATCTTATAATCAAATAAATGCACATGTTCAATATTAGATTTTTTCAACATCTTTAATTTTATTATCTAAATAAATAATACAAAAATCTATCCGTGAATCGCACGGGTAATTGGACAATTATTTTTTCTAATTCAAGTAAAGAAAACATCAGAAAACATAATCGATCCAACCAATTTCATCAATTGCGCTATATAATATTCCATGTTATAATTTATATAACTGTATATCGATCCAAATATTCTTAAAATATTATAACAAATTCATTCCGTGCAACGCACGTGCGAAAATACTAGTGAATGTAAAAGTATTTTATCCCACATTGAAAAATTACTTCACAATAAACTTATTTATAAGGAACTAAAGTCAACAGGAAAAATATTCCTCAAAAAAATACTACGTAGACAACATGAGGAGAAAAGGGCATTTAAATATTTAAAGAAACTTCATAGAAACCAAAGTCACCATCAATCAAGCTTCCTATAAAATCGAGTTTTTTCCCAAAATGGTCCCTCGACTATTGCTCATTCTCAATTTTGCATTTCGACTTTCAATTGCACCTAATGTGGTCCCTCGACTTTCAAAAATTCACACAATTTGGTCCTCCGTTACATATTCCGTCAAATCAGTGTTAAAATGGAGGGTATTTTCGTCCATTTACCTATTGTTAGCCTAATAAACATTGAGAAATAGTTGAGGGACCATTTTGAGAATAGTCAAGGGACCATTTTGGGAAAAACTATTTTATTTATTTCATTTTTGTTTATTTTCATATTTTTAGACTCNTTACTAATTGGCAAGGAATCATGCCAATTAATTGACAATTATCAGGAAAAATGAATGGAAAGCAATATTAATTGTTTTGATGAAGGAAAAAGGAAATGAATATACTCAAAATAAAAATGGAATATTATGAAAAATGAAATGAATATATTAATATTTAACGAGAAATATAACACAACTTTTCCCTACGAAATAATTAGTAACCACCAAATGAATGATTAAGAAAAAATATAAAGGAAAAAGGAATGTAAAATAATAATATTAATTCTTTTTGTGAATGAAAAAGGAAATGAATATATTCAAAAGGAAATGAAATATTTGGAAAAACGAAATGAACATATTAATATTTCAATGAAATATAACACAACTTTCTCTACAAACAAATTAGTAACCACCAAATGAAATATTAGGAAAAAATTATGAAGGAAAAAAATGGAAATGAATATTAATTTTTTATGAAGGAAAATGGAAATGAATATATTTATAAGGAAATGAAATATTAGGAAAAATGAAAGAAATATATTAATATTTCACTGGAAATATAACACAACTTTTCATATGAAAAAATTAGTAACCAACAAATGAAATATTGAGAAAAAATTATGAAGGAAAAAGGAATGGAGATCAATATTAATTCTTTTTATGAAGGGAAAAGGAAATGAAATATTTGGAAAAAAGAAATGAATATATTAAAATTAAATTTAAATTATTTCTCATTTTTTCATATTTATTTTTGTAATAATATAATTACTTAAGTTATATTAAATATCGATCTTTTTAGGATAATTGTAAACAAACAAGTCATATATTATTCAATTAATTGAGTGATACTTTTTCACTAATCTTATAATCAAATAAATGCACATGTTCAATATTAGATTTTTTCAACATCTTTAATTTTATTATCTAAATAAATAATACAAAAATCTATCCGTGAATCGCACGGGTAATTGGACAATTATTTTTTCTAATTCAAGTAAAGAAAACATCAGAAAACATAATCGATCCAACCAATTTCATCAATTGCGCTATATAATATTCCATGTTATAATTTATATAACTGTATATCGATCCAAATATTCTTAAAATATTATAACAAATTCATTCCGTGCAACGCACGTGCGAAAATACTAGTGAATGTAAAAGTATTTTATCCCACATTGAAAAATTACTTCACAATAAACTTATTTATAAGGAACTAAAGTCAACAGGAAAAATATTCCTCAAAAAAATACTACGTAGACAACATGAGGAGAAAAGGGCATTTAAATATTTAAAGAAACTTCATAGAAACCAAAGTCACCATCAATCAAGCTTCCTATAAAATCGAGTTTTTTCCCAAAATGGTCCCTCGACTATTGCTCATTCTCAATTTTGCATTTCGACTTTCAATTGCACCTAATGTGGTCCCTCGACTTTCAAAAATTCACACAATTTGGTCCTCCGTTACATATTCCGTCAAATCAGTGTTAAAATGGAGGGTATTTTCGTCCATTTACCTATTGTTAGCCTAATAAACATTGAGAAATAGTTGAGGGACCATTTTGAGAATAGTCAAGGGACCATTTTGGGAAAAACTATTTTATTTATTTCATTTTTGTTTATTTTCATTTTTTAGACTCTATAAAATTAGAATTTCTATACATTTTTTTTCTTACAAATATAAATAGTTAAAATCGTGCAATCCATCATAATAATTTTTAACCTTTTTACAGACTTTTTCCCTCTATCTAAATATACAAACTATTCCTATGCAGATTTACAATAAGTTTCGTAAATTTCATAAATACTCATTTTTTAAGCACCGATTAAAATAATTCTTAGTCACATCTGTAGTACTAAATATATTACTTTGGATTTTTTTTTATAAATAATATATAATATTATTAAACTCAAATAATTAAAAATAATGTGCCCACAGCACAAAAGATTTTATGATTGACTTAAAAATTAACTATAAATTTTATTGTTGAATACAAATTGACAATTATTAAACATTATTTATAATAATTATTGTGTCCCGTGTAACATACTAAAATTATTAGGTAGGATTTTTATAACTAAGGTATAATTTAATTAAATCAAAATTATTAAAAATAATGCGTCCACATTACAAAATAAATTATACTTGCCTTAATAATTAATAATTAATAAAAAAAATAAGAAGAAGAAAACATATAAAAGATGTCATACAATATCTTAAATAATGTAAATTAATATAAAATTTAATAATTANTAATTATTAAATTTTATATTAATTTACATTATTTAAGATATTGTATGACATCTTTTATATGTTTTCTTCTTCTTATTTTTTTTATTAATTATTAATTATTAAGGCAAGTATAATTTATTTTGTAATGTGGACGCATTATTTTTAATAATTTTGATTTAATTAAATTATACCTTAGTTATAAAAATCCTACCTAATAATTTTAGTATGTTACACGGGACACAATAATTATTATAAATAATGTTTAATAATTGTCAATTTGTATTCAACAATAAAATTTATAGTTAATTTTTAAGTCAATCATAAAATCTTTTGTGCTGTGGGCACATTATTTTTAATTATTTGAGTTTAATAATATTATATATTATTTATAAAAAAAAATCCAAAGTAATATATTTAGTACTACAGATGTGACTAAGAATTATTTTAATCGGTGCTTAAAAAATGAGTATTTATGAAATTTACGAAACTTATTGTAAATCTGCATAGGAATAGTTTGTATATTTAGATAGAGGGAAAAAGTCTGTAAAAAGGTTAAAAATTATTATGATGGATTGCACGATTTTAACTATTTATATTTGTAAGAAAAAAAATGTATAGAAATTCTAATTTTATAGAGTCTAAAAAATGAAAATAAACAAAAATGAAATAAATAAAATAGTTTTTCCCAAAATGGTCCCTTGACTATTCTCAAAATGGTCCCTCAACTATTTCTCAATGTTTATTAGGCTAATAATAGGTAAATGGACGAAAATGCCCTCCATTTTAACTTGGGCGTGCTCGGCTGATCATTGAAGATCTCTCCCTCGCCGGCCGAGCTGTTTCGTTGGAGGAGCAGAACCTCTACGTTTTCCGGGGGCTTCGGCCGGAGTTCCGCACCGTGACGGCGTCGTTGGCAGTACGGGGCCGTCCTGTCTCCATT
>NC_044927.1:22279586-22296836 GCF_003576645.1 Ipomoea triloba
GCCGTCACGGTGCGAACTCCGGCCGAAGCCCCGGAAAACGTAGAGGTTCTGCTCCTCCAACGAAACAGCTCGCCGGCGAGGGAGAGAGTCGTTGGCAGTACGGGGCCGTCCTGTCTCCATTCCGGAGCTTGCAGATCTGCTCGGCGCCCAGGAGTTTATTGGCGGGGACGAGTTTGCTGCTGTTCAGCCGCCGGCAGTGGCGTTTTCCGCTCAGCGAGGAGGGCAGCGAGGTCGCGGCGGCGGTCACGCGTCTGGTTCGGGCTCCGGTCATCAGCAGCAAGGGCGCGGTGGCCGAGCGTGGCGCGACAACTCTGGTCGGCAGCACCGGGGCGATGGCAGGGGACGTGGACAGCAGCAGCAGTCTGGGCAGCTTCAATGCCAAAGATGCAGTCATTATGGGCATTCTGCCCTCTCGTGTTTTCGCTTGCCCCCCGGGTTTAATCCCCAAGCGAATTATGTTTATCAGGAGGAGTCATTGCCGTCCAGTTCCAGTTCTCACGTGTGGTATCCTGACACGGGTGCGACTCATCATGCCACGCCCGATATAGCTGCACTGTCTAGTTCGGATCCATATACTGGTAATGACACTCTTCGTGTCGGTGACGGTACGCAACTATCTATTAGTAGTGTAGGCCATGCTTCCTTGTCTGCTCCTTCTCGGACTCTTCGTTTGTCTAATATATTGCATGTTCCGTCTCTGTCTGCGTCTTTATTATCTGTTAAGCGCTTTGCGACTGATAATAAAGTCTTCTTTGAGTTTCACCCTTCGTTTTTTGTTGTGAAGGATATTCAGACCAGGAAATCCTTCTCCGGGGCAATAGCTCGGGTGGTCTCTATACTTTGCCGGTTCCAGATGTCTCTCCTTCTGCGTTTCTTTCTGCTCGTGCATCAGTCTCTACGTGGCACGATCGGTTGGGTCATCCACATCAGCGTGTTCTTAGTCGTGTTTTGAAGTCCTGTTCGGTTAGTGCGTCAAATAAATCTGATTCTCGTTTGTGTTCTGCGTGTCAAATGAGCAAATCTGCGCGTTTCCCATTGCCACGAGTTGAGTCTGTTAGTTCGCATATACTAGATTTAGTTTATACTGACATCTGGGGACCTGCTCCTGTTTTGTCCTCTGATGGCTATCGTTACTTTGTATTGTTTGTGGATGACTATTCTCGTTTTACTTGGTATTTTCCCATGAAGTTGAAATATGATATTTATTCCATCTTTGAGCGTTTTCGTTGTATGGTTGAGCGCTCTTTCAATTGCAAAATCAAAGCCATTCAATCTGATTTAGGTGCTGAGTTTAAGAAACTGCATTCTGTTCCTGTGCAACTTGGTATTAATCACAGGCAATCCTATGCTTACACTCACGAACAAAATGGTCGTGTGGAACGAAAGCACAGGCATGTGGTTGAAACTGGTCTTGCTCTTATGTCTCGTGCTTCTGTTCCTTCTCGTTTCTGGCATTTTGCTTTTGAGTCTGCTGTTTTTCTCATTAACAAAATGCCTTCTAGTGTCATTCAGCATTCCAGTCCACACTTTCTGTTGCATCAGTCTCCGCCCTCTTATTCTTTCCTTCGTGTGTTTGGCTGCTTATGTTTTCCTCATTTACGGCCTTACAATCGTCATAAGTTGTCTTTTCGGTCATCTCCTTGTGTTTTTCTAGGATATCCTGAGTCTTTTCGGGGCTACAAGTGCATGGATCTGCAGACTAATAAGATTTTTGTGTGTCGTCATGTTCGTTTTGATGAGGGTGTTTTCCCTTTTGCTGCTAAGACTGGTGTGCAGGTTCCTTTGGGCTCTGTCTCCTCTCCCTAGGCTGAGACGATTTTTCACCATCCCCCTGTCTCCGTGGAGCCGCCTGGTGAACCCCCTCCTGCTGCGGTTGCTCCAAGACGGCCTCGAGGCCGACCTCGTGGTCGTACCACCCGCCCTACTGAGCGGTCTCATTCTATGGCGACTCGGAGTCGGTCTGTTGCACCAGTTACAGGTCTGTCTGTTCAGGTTTCTACTTCTGATCCTACTTGTTATACACAGGCTGTGAAGTTTCCTGAATGGAGGGATGCGATGGATCAAGAGTTTAATGCTCTTCTACAGAATCAGACTTGGAGTCTGGTTCCTACAACATCCTCTATGAATATTATTGGCTGCAAGTGGGTCTTTCGCAACCAAGCGAAAAGCAGATGGCTCAATTGAGAGGCACAAGGCCAGGCTAGTGGCAAAGGGGTTTAACCAAGTCCCTAGGCAAGATTTCTTTGACACATTTAGTCCGGTGGTTAAGCCTACTACGGTCAGGTTGCTTCTGTCTCTTGCTATTTCTCATGGTTGGTCGGTAAGGCAGCTGGATGTTCACAATGCTTTTTTGAATGGTCACTTGAGTGAGACTGTTTATATGCGTTAGCCTCCAGGATATGTTGATCCCCAGTTTCCAGATCATGTCTGTTTGCTTAAACGGTCTTTGTATGGGTTGAAACAAGCTCCGCGAGCTTGGTTTAATCGTTTGCATGCTTTTTTATTATCTGTTGGATTTCAAGCATCCAAGATCGATGTTTCATTGTTTTATTATTCTCAAGCATCTGCTACTGTATACTTATTGGTCTATGTTGATGATACCCTTGTTATGGGTAATAATTCGGCTGTGGTGACTACTTTGCTTTCCAAGTTGTCTAGTGCTTTTAAAATTCGTGATCTTGGAGAGCTTGGTTTTTTTCTTGGGATTGAGACCATCAAGTGTTCTGATGGTCTTATGCTTTCTCAGCAGCGGTACATGACTAATATTCTGAAGCGTGCTGGTATGACAGATTGTAAACCTCTTGCTACTCCTCTGTCTGTTTCGACATCCTCTTCTGTCAGCACATACTTGTTTGATGATCCTACTCGGTACAGGAGTCTGGCAGGTGCGTTGCAATACCTGACTGTTACCCGACCTGATTTATCTTTTGCAGTAAATCTGCTTTGTCAGCATATGCATGCTCCTACTGTCATGCACTGGGAGTAGTTAAAGCGGGTGTTGAGATATGTCAAGGGCACTCTCTCCATGGGTTTGCGGCTGCGCAAGTCTGCTTCCACTGAGCTGCATGCCTTTTCTGATTCTGACTGGGCTGGCTGTCCTGAGGATAGAAAGTCCACTAGTGGCTATGATGTGTTCCTTGGCACCAATCTCGTGTCCTGGGTGTGTAAGAAGCAGAGAACAGTTGCTAGGTCCTCTACTGAGGCTGAGTATAAGGCTTTGGCTGATGTCTGTGCTTAGGTGGTCTGGATTCTCTCCTTGCTGCGTGAAATAGGTGCTCCTCATATTCCAGTTCCCAAACTTTGGTGTGACAACCTTGGTGCTACCTACATGTGTGCCAATCCGGTCTTCCATGCTCGCACTAAACATGTAGAGATAGATTACCACTTTGTGAGGGACAAGGTGGCCTCTGGTGACATTCAGGTGAACTTTATGTCTACCAAGGATCAGCTTGCTAACATCTTCACCAAACCTCTTGCTGGGCCCAGGTTCTCCTTTCTGAGAGACAAGCTGCAGGTTATTGCTATACCCTTCGCTTGAGGGGGAGTATTAGGACTCTATGTAGTTGAGTCATAGTATGAGTCTCTGTCTCAGTAGACTTAGGATTCCTCTAGTATATATACTTATGTAATCTGTACAGTTTATGATTGAACACTTAATACAATATTGCAGCTCTCATCGTTATTCTCTCTGCTCTTTACATTTTCTTTCATATCTTTTACAATTCACTTTACTCATCCACTTAAATTTAAAGTCCAACCTCAACGTTTCTCAAGCATCTCTATGATTTCTAGTCTTGCATTGATCATTTTCCCTCAAATAATGTTCTGGTTCATATATCCCATCATTTTGCTATTCTCTTTATATCCTAATTTCTTTATTGGGTTTAAAAATTTAGTACAGTTTAGTCTTTCAAAACTTCCAGTTCTCATCATTGACATCACAACAACATACAATGACGAAAGTAACGCTGAATTTCACATTGCATCAGTTGATACCGCACCAGTCGATATTAATGAAGATGTAACCATTGTAGGCAATAATAATGTGTAAGTACATACATGGTCTTTTTTCATATTATGTATGAATATTGATATGGTTTATACGAAGTTAGCATTCTACTATGGAATTTGTAAAATTTATTCGCAGTGTTTTTTTTGGAATTTTGTATTATTGTATTTATAGAAATAAAGTGAGTTACAATCTTTTGAGTTGTTATGAATTTGTGACATTTAATACTCAATTTTAAAATGGTTCTTTCTGCTCGTTTTCTCAATTGTAGCATCTCAAATCCTTTATAAAGCTCGCAACTCGCAAGCACATAAAAGTTTGAGGTAAATGATAAGAAAAGTGGATGGCACATAAGCAGTTGGCAAAAATTGAAGCAATTCACATAACCTTTTGGGTTTTGCTCATTTCCCCCACCATTAGAATTGCAAAATTAATTACAAGAACATCTTCCATACTTGGGTAAGCATTTTAGGCCTTACTAGCTAGGCTAACAGCTTAGCTACTGTTATATTTTTACATTATTATGGAGTTTGTCATCAGTGTTCTCCACGGGATGCACCTAACCTTTTGGTCTGGTACTATTAACACTACCAATTCACAAACAAGACCAAAAATTTATTTGGTTCGTAAGATTTTTTTTGGTAAATTCACTGGGTATTTTTCCGTTCGTTTAACGGTCCGGGTCTATCCATGTTCGTTCCGAAAAGCACAGAAGATGGTTCGGAGAATCGTCACTTGTGGAAATCGAATTTGGATTTTCCGAAATTCTTCCTCAAAAATAAAGTTCACTTGCCACTTGAACTATCTCATTGGATTATTTGATTCGTAAGATGGACCACTCTCCAAAGTACCCTTTGGTTCCTTCCTTAATTCGAGTGTGTTTAGTTGTTTTAGTGAGAATATTGGTTGGTTATATATGAATATTGATTAATTAATTATTGTTGTAATTATAATTGTAATATGTAATATACTACACTAATTACGACTCGAAATCATACTTTTACTCTAACGAGTATCATACTCTTACGATGCACAGTCTAAATATTATATAAGTATTATTATTAATGTTAAGATACTAAGAACTATTAATATTATGAAATATGTTATAAACAAAATAATAAGTGGACATTATTAGTATAACGGACGTAACGGTCCGTCATTAATCCTGTAATTATTGTACCATTACACTTTGTATGTTGTATATATATGTTGATATGTATTGTAAATGGTTGGATGGTTAATGAGAAATCCTGATGGTCTCCCTTTTATCCTCTTTCTCTCTATTTACAATTACCCTGCATATTCATCGGTTAGAAGCTAAGGGCCAACGGGCACAAAATCTCAAAATTCATCGGTTAGAAGCTAAGGGCCAACGGGCACAAAATCTCAACACGTTATCAGCACGCTCAGTATACCGTGGTGAACGGTAATTTATATATATATATATATATTTTATGCCTAAGTTGCATATGCGTATGCCTGTGAATTTGATAATATGTTTATATGCTTTCTGGTAATATACATATTTGAATCAATAGCATGTATATAAATATGCAATTTATGTTCTTAGAAATATATGTATGCAATTTGTATTGAAAGTTTCCAGTCCGTATACATTTTTTTTTCCCATATGCAGTATCATACATATTGACAAACTGGATATATTATATTTTTTTTCCAGTATTCATAATCATGTTAGTAATCTCTGTTCTGTGTTTCTGGAACCATATATTACATTCACTCAAATATACAGCTCTTATCCTAAGCTCTTGGACGAAATGCAAGGATTATACTACCGATATGCCTTTTTTTTTCAATATACAACATTGCTATACATGGAAATTCCTGGAAAAATATTCACTCCCAAAAACAGTCCAGCAAATCGCAATCAATTTTATTTTTCCAGAGATCTCATGCCTTCTATCAATTGGATTTCTATTCTAATCCAAAACAGTAATTGCCTCATTTTATACCTTTTACTGCACAATTTTTTTTCGATCCCCAAAACAAAAAAAAAAAAAAAAGAAGAAAAATTGAAAACGAAACCCGACCTGTGTTTTCGTTCCCCCCTCTCTACGCTGTAACACGACGGTGGTTGCCGCTCCCTGTGGCGTGCTGCGCCGGCGGTCGGCGGTCGTTGATCCGGCGATGGTCACAGGTGGCGGACGCTGGTGACGCGTCGGCGGCGGTGGAGTTGACTCTCGGCGATGGTGGCTGCAGGCGGCGCTCCTCGGACTACGACGGCGCTGGCGTGCGTCGGCTGTTTTACGGAGTGGCCGGCCGGAATTCGCCTTCCCCCACCGGCGAAAACCAGCGACGAGGGTTTTTCTGGCGGCTTGGCAACTGAATGTTCCGATGAAGGAAGTTTCGCCGCCAGCTGAGTGCGGCGGTGGCTCGCTTGGCGACGTCGGCGACGAAGTCCGAAGCGGAAACGGGAGGCTCCGGCGTGATGGCCTCTCTCCCTCTGCGCGACTCTCTTTCTCTCTCACACGTTTTGTCTGTTAAGCAAGGTTGAAGACAGCTAGGGTTGCCCAGTTTTCAATGGATTTTTGGGCCTAATTATGTAGCCCCAAGTCTTTCTCTTTATTTGGACCCAAATCATTTATATGAAGCCAATGGAGTTTATATTATGATCATTATTTCATATGTCATTGGATTTTTTATTTTGAACAACAATGATCCGAATTACATTTTATTCCAAAAAAAAACATATATTCTAAGTCAGATTGCGACTTCACTCGTCCAACCATCCACCGCATCCTTTCACCATAGCAAAGTTATCCTCAACTTTCTCATTAGGATGACGATTCACTGCATAATAACTACTCCCATCATCCTCTTGATGTTTAAGCTCCCGCTCGTTTTTCTCTTGATTCTGATTGGACAATGGTGAGTAGTCACTTAAATCCTCACCATTAATTGACAATGGCGAATAGTCACACGAAATATCGCCGTTTATGGACAACGGTGAGTAATCAACCGACGGTTCCATAAACTGTTTATCTTGTTTGAAAGGAGGTAACACGGTCTCCTCTGAGCTAGTTTTTCGCCCTTTGCCTCTTGCCTCCCGAACAGCTGGTACATTTGCTGGTTCAGGCACCTGGCATTTTGAGTTTTTATCCCCGACCTTTGATGACTCCATTTTTTTGGAGATAGAGTAGAAATGATATTTCCTTCCTATAGTAAGGCTCTTCTATTTATACATGTCTCATGAGCATCATTTTTTTTCAAAATCCTTAAATGATTCCTACCAATCATCTTTTTTATTTAATAGGATTTTGTTATGCTCAACAAATCTATTGAAATCAATGATTGATTTTATTGCTGGAGTGTATCATATATATAGTGATATCACAGGATATCTGGGGATATCAGTGACGTTTTTTTTACTCCCGCTTTTTCCGTGAGCCATATAATTTTTTTTTTAGAGCATGAACAACAAATGACAATATTTTTTGTTTTGTCATGAGATAATTATACCCTAAAGCTCTAAACCTTAAGGGACAATACACTGTTAAAATCCACCTACGTTGCATTGCCTGCAGCAAATGCCCGTGTTGGTCGGAGCATACTAGTCACCTTTTTTTTAATGATCCTTTCCGATGCAAGCCTATAATTATTGCTAAGGATCCTTCCTTTTGTGAGCTCCGGCAGAGCCTCATTCTTACTCTACCAATCTAGTAACATTATCTCATTTTTCATGACAAAAACAATTTATAGCATGACAATACGAAATTTATATCTATCCCAGAAGTGATAGGTTATTCCTCTATAAATTACAAATAGTAATTCTGTTGCAAATATTTTGAACAGATGCATGATCTATGAAGATCACTATCCCTCAATGGTGATAGTTCATCCTGATATGAATGATCATCAATAAGATAATTCTGGCAATACGAAAAGGAATAACAAATTAAAAATATTTTTTTTCTTGATGTTGTATGCATATGAGCCAAACTAAATTATCCACATTATCTTATACGACATTCATTGCTTTAATTTTCTTAAAAGCTTTTTCGGCACTCTTGAGAAATCATACCATACTTATGAGTATCATTTGGTTTGCCAAAATGTCGTGATAAGACCCAACCAGGTATTGATAATTTTGGGGACATCATACTTGATATATTTTCAAATCTAGCAAACTGCATATCAGTATCAATCCCCCATCAACCTAGTACGTGTAAACATTTCCCATTATGCGTTCCTATTCTTAGTGTGCAGTCCAATTGCGATATTACCACTATTTGCGTATCTTTTATAGGCTATAAAACTCCATATATTTACATAAAGCCCATGATAAGGACTCAATAGATACGCTGACTGCATACTGAAGATCAGTTTCACGGCATTAGGGGGAGATATACCCAAATTTGAATGCCGAGAAATCCCATAAAATGGAATAATCTTCATTATAATCCACGTACTAGTAAAACTGAACCAGAAGTTTAGTAGA
The DNA here is from genome assembly GCF_003576645.1 of Ipomoea triloba. Taxonomy (NCBI): domain Eukaryota; kingdom Viridiplantae; phylum Streptophyta; class Magnoliopsida; order Solanales; family Convolvulaceae; genus Ipomoea; species Ipomoea triloba. The sequence goes on from NC_044927.1 coordinate 22,288,055, forward strand.
TAATCTATTTGCGATATTAGCAAATAATCTGTCAAATATATACCAATAATGTATATATATACACTGATCATGTTGATCAGAAAAGAGTGACAAGGTCCCATTTATAATCCCCAAATTGGACCAAATAATATATATCTCGATACTCCTTCACGCCCTAAGGAGATCTATCTGTTTAAGAGATATGAAACATAATGCTAGGAAAGAAACATTGTCACTCTTGCCTTAAAAAAATTATGTCCTGAAGACATTTGTCCAGAAGACGAAAACCCTAGTAAGGTGCACCAAACAAACATAATACTAGGGATGCGGAACAATAAGATCTTAATACTTGGGAAATGTCAACGATCTGATTAAAAATTGTCATGATTTTGGGAGAAAATTATACAGTTGTCGACAACACACGCCTATATAATTTTGCTCATTTAAATAAACTGGATCCAGATGAGGTGTCAGATGCATCCTCATTATTTAATATTTAAAGGAGCAATTAAGGCAGAGCTCGACTCGCTAAAACAGATTCTCTTGACAATACATACACCATTAAATAATAACCTTGTTGGTTACTAATGGATGTTTGTATGAAAGAGAAACAAAAACAATAAGGTGATATAATAGCGAGTGTTTGTAGCACATGGGTTCACGCAGAAACCCTTGATTAATTTTAATCAAATCTCCCATGTACGATGACATTAAGTTCTGCTATACAAGATAATTGGCAGTACAAATTTAGATATGCAACTAATAAACGTCGTGACCATATGACAATAAGGTCACTGGACGGTATGGTCTTTATATGATCTTAGCACATATCATAATTGACTGAGTAATTCTCTTTTTGAAGAAGGAATTATGTGTCATTACGAATTCGTTAAAGGATTACGAATGGAGTTATTACCCTCATTTAGAAGGGATAATATGTACCATAAGTGTTCTTTATTGAATTGTAAATGAGCATAGTATTACTAAATTTGATCCTTGATGGATTTATAATTACAACATGTTTGTTGTTTAATTACAAAGCCTTTACTTAATAGTAAAGCAATTAACTAAGTAATTTTCTCATGAAGTAGGAAAATGTAAAAAATCAAAATATACCGTAGTACTTATTGAATCGTAAAGAGCTTAATGGTATTAGCTCCAAAAACGATTTTTAGAAATGAAAGGACTTGGAAAACCAAGTATCACCTTGACATGAGGATCGAGTATTTCCTTGAAACGAATTTATACACCAGTTAGCCTATTCTAAAATGTCTTAACACATTTCATATGGATAAGTATGATTGACTTATCACACTAACAGTTATATCTCCTGAAGAAGATAAGGAAACCGCTTAGACTCAAAAATTATGCTAAAGACATTCAGGGACTTGAAGTCCATTACTTCATTATTATCGGAACACTACGGAAGAACCAGAAGTTCTGTGATTGTATTAGGACTGACATTACCCTTACAATGAAATCACCTATAACTCCTAGTGCTCCAAATATCCTCTAGTAAAGATATGCGATAAACCAATGTGTGTTTCTCATAGATCACTTGGTTATGCATGTTCTACCTTCACTACCTTACGGGAGGATAATAAAAGCATGGTTTAAGTGGGTATGGTTAAGGAATATTGGCTATATTCAACCCACATAAGCTCATAAGAGTCACGAGAATCATTGTTAACTTATATTGACAATCCTGAAGATTGCCATATCATCTCCTCTACGCTCCTTTTTAAACAATTATTCTACTTTAAGCAATGTAGAAATCGAAGATTGTTATCTTCAGGGGGAGATGTTGGACTACATTTTCTTAAATCAATCCTGAAGATTGAGTAGGTTCTAAAATGACCAACAATTGTATTCTTTTGCAACCTATATACCATGTACTCTTTTCCTCACTAGATTTTTCCCATTGGGTTTTCTAGTGTGGTTTTTAACGAGGCATGAGTATGATATGATATACGGGGAGAAAGTTGTAAATAAATACTTAAATAGACGAACCCCGAAAATCCTGAAGATTATGCCCTGAAGGCTTATGATTGTACTCTTTTTCCCTTAACTAAGTTTTTCCCACCGGGTTTTCATAAGTTAAGGTTTTTAACGAGGCAATCAGGAAAGTTGTTGTCTTCAGGGGGAGCAACAACATACACAGAGATTATTGGTCCAGAAGACCACCAACTCTTGCAAATCCTGAAGATTAAACGCAACAAGTTATGGTTGTACTCTTTTCCCTTAACTAAGTTTTTTCCCACTGGGTTTTCTTAGTGTAAGGTTTTAATGAGGCAACCAGGACTATATATGAGTTTATAAATATCATATACTCTTTTTTCAACTAGGTTTTTCCCACGTGGTTTTCCTAGTGAAATTTTAATGAGACATCGTTGTGGACAAATAATGTCCAAGGGGAAGTGTTATAAACAAAATAATAAGTGGACATTATTAGTATAACGGACGTAACGGTCCGTCATTAATCCTGTAATTATTGTACCATTACACTTTGTATGTTGTATATATATGTTGATATGTATTGTAAATGGTTGGATGGTTAATGAGAAATCCTGATGGTCTCCCTTTTACCCTCTTTCTCTCTATTTACAATTACCCTGCATATTCATCGGTTAGAAGCTAAGGGCCAACGGGCACAAAATCTCAACAAAATAAAGTTTTTTAAGTACCAAAACTCGTGCGATGTAATGACTTTTTTTTTATATATATAAATACGCTAACCCCTATGAATATATGATACTCCCTTTGTCTCATTTTACTTGTCTTATTTTCCTTTTTAGTTTGTCCCAAGATGTTGTTCTCTTTTCAAAATTGAACATCACCATCATTCGTTTTTCAATTTACCCTTTATGACTTTTGCTTTCTTTATTGCTTTTATTTTCAAAAGTGAAAAAATTGGGGCATAATTGGAAAACACATCACATTTACTTTAGTTTTTTAAAAAGCATGCAAAAAGCAAATGAGACATCCAATTTGGGACCGAGGGAGTATTTGTTATCTTGCTTTTTGTAGAATTGAATACCGCAAGGTATAGGTAAAATCAATCTAAAATTTAAAAGTAGTGATTGTGTGTTTCTTTTATCATTCAAAAAGTGTAAAACTTAAAATATTTTTTAAATACTATTGACTCTGTTACAATGTAGTATTGTACACTCCCATCATCCATGTGGAAGTGTAAACCAGGACACCGGGTGCCACTAAAACACAAGGTTTTTGGCAAACTTAAAATATTTATTTTTACTAAACCGTATGATTCCAAAAGAAGAGAAAGATGTTAAAAAAAAAAAGAGAAAATTGTCATTTTGGTCTACTGACTATTGGGGTCCTATTAATTTCAGTCCACGACTTTCAAAAGTGCTAATTGCATACCCTGACTATTCAATTTCTGTCAATTTTGGACACTTCGGCCAAATTGACGGCCAATTTTGGCCGGAATGTCTTAATTACTCTGTTAAGCCTTAATGTGAAGGGCAAAATTGTATTTTCCATCGGAGTGTAAATTAACCCGGTTCATAGACCCATTTCTGCAAATCTCCCATTACTTCAATTCTCAGTTTCCAGTCTCCTGCTAAGCCGCCATTGATAACTCTCCCAAAGCTCAAGATGCATTCTTCTTCTTTCTCTCTTTTAATTTCCTTTATGATTTTCTTCTTCCTGTTTTCCACTTCCATTCTCCATGCCTCTAATATTGACGTGCTGCTGAAGATGAAGGCTTCCATGGTCAGGCAGCGCAGCTCAAGGCTGAGTGACTGGCGAGACGCCGACAATGCCTCCTCCAGCGCCGCGCATTGCTTCTTCTCCGGCGTGAAGTGTGACGGAGATTCGCGGGTGATTGCTATAAATATTTCCGGTGTTCCGCTCTTCGGCACGCTCCCGCCGGAGATTGGGCTGTTGGATCGGCTTGTTAACTTGACTCTCATCGGCGATAACCTCACCGGAGAGCTACCGCCGGAGATGGCGAAGCTCACGGCAGTAAGAGTTATTGGTATTAAACACCAAAACCTGCTCGCGTATATGATGTCCGAAATCGCTTATGTTTTGGATATTCGTTCTATTTTCGTCCTTGTTATTGAACTGAAACCTCCAAAAAAAAGGATATTCGCCATACTGTTACGGGAAGCGACATAGCGGTCTGCCGGTTAGTGCCCGTTCTCGCCCATTTCAGCGCGGGCTGCGCGGCCCCTTCCCCTCAAATCCGGGGGTTGGGACAACTTGCGCAATGTTTGGCTTCGCTGGATGAGACACAGGCAGAGGAAGAGAGTGCAATATAAGGGGTAGCAAGTCGGACGAAGAGGTTGATTAAACCGGGTCTATGAACCGGGTTAATTCACGCTACCGATGGAAAATACAATTTTGCCCTTCACATTAAGGTTTAACGGAGTAATTAAGACATTCCGGCCAAAATTGGCCGTTAATTTGGCCGGAGTGTCCAAAATTGAAAGAAATTGAATAGTCAAGGTATGCAATTAACACTTTTGAAAGTCGTGGACTGAAATTAATATGACCCCAATAGTCAGTAGACCAAAATGACAATTTTCTCAAAAAAAAAAAAAAAAGAATTTGGTCGATCCACTATTGCATTTATTTATTTTTACTTTTGATCATAAAATTCAAATTTATCATGTTTCATCCTCCAATTAACTATCAAAAACTTATCACTTTTACTAAAGGAGGCATATACTCAAGTGTACAATGTCTAAAAGAGACATTTTTTTTTATAAGGAAAAATAAATAAATTTTTAATCCTTCAATTATTCTTTGCTAATTATTTTAATCCTTAATTTTTTAACGTTATAATATAGATCTTTAACTTTTTAAAAATGTTACAGTTTTAATCTTTAGAAAAAACAATATAATTAATTAATTATATATTCATTTATTTTTATTCAATTCTAACATCTTATTTTCTATCAAACAAAGAAATTCGTTTACTTAAATTAATTACCATTATTAAAAATTTAATTTCAATTACTATTTTAATTCCAATGTTTGAACCAAACCTCCTTCATTAACATTTTTTTGGTTTTACATTTTTTGGATGGTGACCCACAGTCGCCATCTTGACTTTAGATTTGTGTAACGCGGTTTGCTAACTAATCTTCCTCCATTAGCGTTTCTCCTGCAAAGTTGCTTCTTGTTGACCACCAATACGGCAGTAAATACTAAACAAAAGTAATGCATATATTTTTAATTTATTTTTTACTCCTCGTCTACATTATATATATATATATATATATATATATATATATATATATATATATATATAATTGTGTTCTAGTGCGATAGGCAGGTGTGACAGTAGGGTTGAATCTGCGCCGTTAGTTGTAATATGGAAGGTATAGTTATTATGATTGAATTTCGTGCACTGAGGGGTAAATTAGTAAAACAAAAAAAAAACAACCGTTTTTACTCTCGTCTTCTCCACAATGTTTCCACTTACTCTAATCAATTTGCGTTTCATCTTTAGCAATCGACGAATTTCGTAGAACAAAGCAATCGGAGCAACCATAGCAATGGCGTCTGAAGATAATGTACACCAACCAGGCCAATCTTAACAACCGACGACAGCTGTACAAGGTAAATTTCATCTATTTTGAAGTAATTCGACTAGGGTTTAAGATTAATTAAATTTTGCTCTGCCTTTAGATGCGTGCGCATATTTAAAATCTTAGGTGCGGACTTAAAACATTTTAGCTGCGTAGATAAATAGTTTAAGGTGCGTGGGTTAACATATCACTTGCATTAGAGTGCAAAGTGTGAAATCACATCGTAATGTGTGTGTTGTAACGCTTGAGGTGTGTACGTAAACCTTTTAGGTGCGTAGATGAAGTGGTTAATGTGTGTGCTTAAACTGTGCAATATAGATTTCATTTGTTTTGAAGTGATTTGCCTAGGGTTTATGATTAATTAAATTGTGCACTGACATATGAGTGGGATCTACGTGGGGCTCATATGAACTTGCTTTTTCAACACACTTCTCATTGGAGCTATATATAATCAGGTAAACCCTTTCCAAGACAATCTTTCATTTCAAATCCCCTAACCTCTCTTGAGATGAGTTGGCTGATGTTTCTCTATGTTATTCTGCTTGCTTCACTCTTGCATCATTTTCATCATTTTCATCTCAAGCCTTTCCAAGACGATCAAACACCTCGGCGAAACTGCCTTCTCCATATCCCGGCGCTGACGTATTAGCTGAAATAACGACGGACAGAGTATTAATGAGCACTACGCTCAGACTTTCATTGGATCTGCTCTAGGAATCGCGATCGAAGACCGCAAACACATCATTAACGGATATGCTCCGATTAAAAATTGTAAAAAAAAAAATGAGTGATGAACACTCTGCTCCACGAACTAACGAGCAGAGTGCTCCAATTAAAAAATGCAAAAAAAGAATTAATGAGCGCTTTGCTCAAAATCTTCACGAATCTGCTCCGTGAAACACTTGATTGGAAGAAGAGCACTGTGCTCAGATTGAACGGAGAATCTACTCCTCTGCGGAGTGAATATCCTCTACGGATCTGTTGCCGGAGAAGAGCAAGTGAATCCTGCTTTGAAGCTTTAAATCCACGGCTACATCCTACGATGGACGTTGTTACTCCTCTACGGAGTAACGATCCACGGCGGATCAGTTGTCGGAGACGAATGCGCAATTTAGCGTGAGTCGCCGGTGTCAGAAGCTGCGACGACATGGCTCCTTCATCGGCGCTCTGATACCATGTTGGATTATGGACTGACAATGAAGAGATCAAGAACAGAGGAGATAAAAGATGAATGTTTATTTCTATTCAATGAAGCTTACAGAGTATTGAACCCCTAAGAGCAAGTGTAGTGCGTGTATATATACAGGAGGAAGATGGAGATAGAAGGGATAGAAAAGTAAATGTGGAATGTGTGTGTAAATGTACATTAATACCCCTAACACATATCCTCCAACATCTCCATGGCCATGGAGACGAAGACAGGAGATGAAGGTTCTTCGTCTCCCTGGACATGGAGACGAAGCCTTCGTCTCCATGGCCGGGGACGAAGGTCTCTCTCCAGCCATGGAGACGATGACCTTCGTCTCCGACCATGGAGACGAACCGGCCAGAGACGATCCGTCTCCGGCCGGAAGTTTTTGTTTTTGTTTTTTTTTTTTTTTTTTTTTAATTTTAATTTTAATTAATTATTTTATTTAAAATTATTTTAAAATATTATTTTTAAAATTGGTAACCGGCAAAGCAGGTAAAACAAGTCATTTCCGATCAAATTGCATGATTTTGTGTAATTCAGGGACCCAATTGCATTGTTTTTGAGTTCGTTGACCTAATTGCATTTTTGTGTGTAGTTCAGTGGCTTATTTGACCCTTATTCCATATATAAATTTAAAAAGGTTCGTTAATGTTTTTATTTAGGCTAGTCATCACACGCGTATTGTGCAAATAGTTTGATACCTAATTAATGTGTATTTTTAAATTACTGTTTCAGAATTTATCAAAGTATCATTCGGTATCCTAACGTATATTAATGCAAGATTATCAAATTTTTCATAAAAGCAAATATTTTAAGAATGCATAACTATGATCTGTGGCATAAATGTTAAATTAACTGGTGGAATAGTAATTTTAAAGGAAAACACCCTCACTGTACTGGATAGTACCCTAAGCATAATTTTTGCAACACAAAACACCTATTAATTGGCGTGATTCATGCTTCCTCTTGTTACCATTTCTTCCAAAAATGAATTCTTTATTTGATCTAGTCCCTTAGTGTTTCACAGCAATTTTAGTGTCTTGGCGTAGTGCACCTTCAAAAACAGAACCAAATTATCCTTTCCCAAAAAGACAATGATAATAGACATAGTTTCTCATCTGTGTTGAATATATACTGTAAATTAGGTGTACCGTTTCATCAATGTCCAATGCATGATTCTAATTAATTAACCAAAGTTCATGTTAAATTTTATAATTTTTTTAATACACTCTAAGTCTCTAACATATTCATAGTATATGTTTAACAATTATGTCAATTTCGATTAGGATGATGTTCGAACCTAAGACATTCCTTATGAAAATCAATGAGTAAGTTAAGAATAATAAATAATAAACGGAATATTCCTTTACTAAAGTTTACACTGACGGAATAAAGGTTATTTAGGAAAGTAAATGATTTAATAGTGGGTAAAATAGGAAAAATAAAAAAGTACTAAAATCAAAATAATATTAACCATTCATTTCAACAAACAATTACTCCAATATTTTTTAATTCTTGTTAGGGGCCTAACTTTATTGGTTCTTATGAGGTTTGTAGATGTAGATATAAGTTATTTAAATTCTCTAATATGAGAAAATTAATTTTATATATTTACATGCTCAAAAATCAAAATAATGAGAAGGTGGATGAAGAAATAATTTTCAAGTGTAAATGAAAAAAATGAATAAAAAGATTTTATCCCACATTATCAATCAACGTATTTTGTTAAGGGCTCGATTCTTGGCATTGGGTATAGAGTAATATTAAATTTTCAGACTAATTATCTTACTTAAAGAAGTGTCTATAATTTAACGAGGAGATTAATCACTGTGTTCACAGTGAAAACTTTGGAAAAAAAAAGAACATTTAAATATGTAATATGACGACTTCAGAAAATGACATCATGAAAAATGTCATCAAAAGTTAGAAAACCCGAAAACTTGACACCATCAAAATATATATATATATATATATATATATATATATATATATATATATATATATATATATATATATATATATATATATATATATATATATATATATATAT
>NC_044927.1:22297456-22351733 GCF_003576645.1 Ipomoea triloba
CCCCCCCCCGGCCCCCCTCTCTGCCAGAAAAGTCCAAAAATGACTCTCTCTCAAACCGCCCTCAAACCACCAAAAAAAAAAAATCCCCTGCCCAGAAAACTCCAAAAATGACCTCCCTCAAACAACTGCCTATAAAACCCGTACCATTCCCTTCTTAAAAACAAAGCATGGCAATCTTCGACCTTAAACCCATTCTCTTCTTCCTCGCTAACATCCTCAAGTCATTCATAGCTTCTACAATGAAAGAATTCGATCCATTTCATTTACTTCAAAATTTCACACCTATAAAAATTTGATTTTTACTCACCCTACTCTTCACATTTTCTTTCATTTCTTTTACAATTCACTTTACTCGTCCTCTTAAATTTAAAATCCAACCTCAACATTTCTCAGTCATATCTATGATTTTCATTCTTGCATTGATCATTTTCCCTCAAATAATGTTTTGGTTCATATATCTCATCATTTTGCTATTCTCTATCTATCCTAATTTATTTATTGAGTTTAAAAATTTAGTACACTTTGGTCTTTCGAAACTTCCCGCTCTCATCATTGACATCACAACAACATACAATGACAAAAGTAACGCTGAATTTCACACTGCAACAGTTGATACCATAGTAATCGATATTAATGAAGATATAACCATTGTGAGTGATAATAATGTGTAAGTACATACATGGTCTTTTTTTCATATTATGTATGAATATTGCTATGGTTTATACTAAGTTAGCATTCCACTATGGAATTTGCAAAATTTATTCGTAATGTTTGTTTGGAATTTTGTGTGATTGTATTATGATAAATAAAGTGAGTTAATAATATGTATTATACTGCCAAAGACCTTGTGATTTAGTAGCATTCGGTTTGCACTCTCACATGGAAGGGCAAGAAAAAAAGTATGTACTGTACTATGATAAATAAAGTGAGTTAATAATATGTATTATACTGCCAAAGACCTTGTGATTTAGTGGCATTCGGTTTGCACTCTCACATGGAAGGGCAAGAAAAAAAGTATGTATTGTACCGTCTTTTGAATTGTTATGAATTTGTGACATTTAATAGTCGAGCTTTAAAATGATTCTTTTTGTTCGTTTTTTACATTATAGTATTTCATACGGAGTATCTTTTATGAAGCTCGCAACTTGCAAGAAAATCCCAGTGAAAAAATCTTAGCAATTGTCTCAAAATAGGCACATAACAGCATGCCCAGGCCATTTACAAATTTCAGATTTTTGCTAGCTGTGGATATATAATTTGTAGATCTGAAATATAAAAAGAAGTTACAGTCTTGCAGACCCAAGTCAAAAAGGGTCTTAGTGTTCTCATGTACCAGGCTTATGACCTATTTTGATTCAGTAACCTGTGTTTACATTAGAAGATCAGTGAATCCCAGTGATCCAGGTCGCCTACACTCTAGTTGGCAGAGTTGGCTCTTAATCTGGTTCTTGTATTTGGGATCTTGTCCCACCTGATTGTATCCGTCATTTAATTTCTAGTTCACGGTAATAATAGTTTTAGATACTGTTTTCAAAAAATAATAATAATAATAAAGAAAGAAGAGGGTGAAGAAAGAGATAAGGAATTAAAGAATTTGAAAAATGTCTTCGAACTAAAAATTTAAGAAGACATTTTCGATCAAATTATACATTTTTTCATTGACCATAATAAATATATTCCTTTGACTTTTTTTTTCTTTTTAAATACTCGAACAGGGAAAAATTCAAAAAATGACTTTTAAAAGTACGGAGTATAATATTTTTATGTACCAATCGTATTCTAGTGGAATGATAAATTCCTAATATGAATATTTATATATAATTTGAATAAAGACCATATATGATAATATCATTATATATAGTTCTCAAGGATATGCTTGGTTAGGTAATTAATATTTAAAAAAAATATTTTAATATTAAATTTTACATAATATTTTATATTGCTAAATAAGATATATATAGTAGGTATCTACATATACTCACATCAAATTTTAGAGTAAATTGTCATTTTGGTCAGGTGACTATTAGGGTCTTGTTAATTGCATCCCCACAACTTTCAAACTGTTAATTTAGTACATCAACTATTCAATTTTTATTAATTTTGGTCACACCGACCAAATCTCGCTGAAAAATATTAATAGGTAAAATAATGAAGGAATTTTAGTCATTTTACTTTTCTTTTGTTTCTTCTCTGACGACTCCATCTCAAGCCTTTCCCTCTGCCAAATTTGGTTCTTACTATCTCCACTCTTCGCATTTTCTTTCTCCACTCAATTTAGTTTACTTGTCCTCTTAAATTTAAAGTCCAACATCATCGCTTCTCAGTCATCTCTATTATTTCCATTCTTGCATTGGTCATTTTCCCTCAAATAATGTTCTGGCTCATATATCTCATCATTTTGCTATTCTCTTTCTATCTTCTTTTTTTTTTGAGAACATTATCTTTCTATCCTAATTTGTTTATTGCGTTTAAAAATTTAGCACACCTTGATCTTTCAAAACTTCCAATTCTCATCATTGGCATCACAACAACGTACAATGGCAAAAGTAACGTTGAATTTCGTATTGTGACAATTGATACCGTAAAAACCAATCTTAATCAAGATGTAACCATGGTTGGTGATAATAGTGTGTAACTACATGGTCTTTATTCATATTATGTATGAATATTTATATGGTATAATGAAAATTGGCATCCCACACTGTAATATGTAAAATTTATTCGTAATGTTTGTTTGGGATTGTGTATGTATTAATAGAAATAAAGTGAGTTAATAATATGAATTTGTGACACTTTTTTTTTTTTTGAAAGGTGAATTTGTGACACTTAATTAGTCTATAAAGAGAAGCAAGACAACCCAATCAAATTAGTTTGGCAAGTAATTGAGTAACAATAAAGTTACAAGTTCAACTCTCAACGAATGCAATTTATTGTTCTTCACCTAGACTACTAGGATCAGAACACAAGATTTATCCAGGGCACACCTTCAAGTTTCCCTCGTAAATATATTCTAAATTGTAATCAAAAGTGATTAAGAAAACAAAACATGATTGGAAAACTTTCGATCATATTATAACCAATGAAGACTGTAAGAAACTAAGAATCCTCTATAAGTGGTTAGTTCCCACTACTAAATTGAATCCTAAAATAATCTCACTGCTGCATCCAAAAAAAAGGCACAAGGAAGAGCAATGGCCTAAAGTACAAAAATGCATCAGCAGCATTATTGGGGAAATCTCAACCTATAGTTATCTCTATTGTTATATTTTCACATTATGCAGTTTCTCATCAGTGTTCTCCAGGGGATGGACCTTTTGGTCTAGTACTATTATCACTACCAGCATTTGCGGAAGTAACCACTTGAGATGTTCTTGATGGCGATGGAACGACAGACTTACCATTGCTGTAGGGTTCCTTTTGGTTTTGCGTTTCAGTGACTGTAGATGTGTTGTTGATTATGCCTTTCCGGTAATCTGACTCTGAAGCCCGTGCCATTGAAGAACATCGTGATTCTACAATAAACGAAGGTACACTCAGATTTTTTAAAGAAGAGAAGAGATAGAGTTTCCAGTTTTCTTACTGAAATAGTAAAGTAGCTTGAACTACATAAATCATAAGAAATTGAAACTCGCCTTTTATTTCTCCTAATGTAATAAGCTTGTTAAGGCAATCACGAAATTTTGTCAAAACAATGCTCTCTTGCTTTGCATACGCTTCTGTCATGCTTCGCCCACGTCGCAACTGGGAAGACATATTACTGCCAAGGTTTATTTCATCGGGGGAGGCAGCAGCAAACACAGTTTCCTGTTCATCACACATCAGTGCCAGTGTTCCTGGAGACACTGGCCCTCCTTCTGACATATGAGTGCCATCTACGTCGGGCTCATCTGAACTTGCTTTTTCAACACAGTTCTCACTGGAGCTATAATCAGGTAAAGCCTTTCCAAGAGAATCTTTCAAATCCCCTAACCTCTCTTGAGATGAGGTAGCTGATGTTTCTCTATGCTCTTCTGCTTCCTTCACTCTAGCATCGTTTTCATCTGAAGGCATTAAAACAAGTTGTAATAGGAGAAGACTTATGTGTGTGTGTGTGTGTGTGTGTGTTTGAAAGAATAACCATCAGAGATGGCAAACTTTCAAAAAGGTACTGCACACCAAGACTTGTCTTTACTAATTTATTTCCAGAAAATGGTAGAAGCATTTTTGTACAAGTGTGATGAAAAATGTAATTTGAAATATTTACACCAACCATTGCATGCAGTTGTCATTTCCATTGAACCCGTTGAGTTGATAAGTATTAAAATGACAACAGAAGGAATGAATGAACCAAAGAGTAGTGGATGTAAATGGATGGAAAATAACGGAGGACGGAGATGCAAGAAGGGAGTGAATAAAGATCTTTAGTTCTAGAAAATAATTTTTATGACAATAGAGAAGGTGAAAGAAAAAAATGCAAGATGAATGAAATACTTCAAATATTTTTTAAGCAACAGAAATGGAAATAGATTCTCAAATCATTTTGGTCTGCATATGCATCTACCTGCAAGCATCTTAGCAGCTTCTCTTGAACATGAGACCAAGAATGAACAAACTCCCATCACATCCTGTGGTTGGACGATGTCTGCCAATAGAGACCTTCAGTAGTACAGAGGAATTGAAATAGTTAGTCTACTGGGAAGCAGGAAAGTTCCAAAGGGTTTGGGCGCAATTTCTTGTACCTGTAAGTGAACTTTGAAGGGCCCAATGCTGCTGCATTACCAGCATGAGAACTGGGAATTGAAGGCATCGAAGCAGGTTGAACAGAAGCTTTAATATGGTTGCTCTGTAAAATGCCAAAAAAAAAAAAAAACAAGTTTATTTCCCAGACAACAGACAACAATGTATTCAGTCAAAATTCTAAATTTTACAAAGAAAAATGTAATTTTGGCATTCCATCAAACACCCAGTAGAAAAAGCCATTACTCACCTGTGGGAACTGCCCAAGTGCATGAACAGGGATTTTCAATGTTGGCCCAAAATATAACTCCTGGCCCTTTCTTTTCTTGGCTACTGGAGGAGATCCATAACCAGAGGATCCAATGGCACCAGTTATTGCAGCATTTGCTGCCTGCTGAAGATATGCAATGTTGTTGGCATTATCTCCACGGAAGAGTGCCTGCCTCTCTTCACTTCCTTCAAAATTTTTGCAGTCCATACATTTACAATTTTCTGAACAAAGAATGTTGGCTTGGAAACATTCACAATACTTTTTAAGGCATCCAGATTTCTTGCAATGACATCCTTTATTATGTTTTCCCAAGATTATACCGTCCCCAGTTTCCTCCTAAAATTTTAACAGCAAAGCATAATTAGAAGAAAAAAAAATTGCACAATGTAATTGAAATTTCCAAATTAATTACCAATTAATTCCAGTTTTGGGCCTTTTGGAAGTACCTTACTGTCCCGAACTCCATGGGGACTGCTAGCAATTTTAGGCCTAAATGCATTTGGATTACGCTCCAAAGTTGCTTCAACAGCTTCTCGCCTGGCAGCTTCATTTTCAACATTATTGTGACAGTTTACACAGTTGCACCCATCACAATAGATACCAGATGCAAAGCATTCGCAATATCTGACACAAATACATGACTATTAAAAGCACATACAATTCATAAAAGTTTGAGGTAAATGATTAGAAAAGTAGATGGCACATAAGCAGTTCTGTGTTAAGCGCCAAAAATTGAAGCAGACATAAAGTAGATGGCCGCTCAAAGATTTATTTATTTCTTAATTCACATAACATTTGCTCATTTCCTCCACCATTAGAATTGCAATATTAATTTCAAGAACATCGTTCATACTTGGGTAAGCATTTTAGGCCTTACTAGGCTAACAGCTTAGCTACAAGTCCATATGTTCTATCAAGTCTATCAAACTCATTTCATGAATCATTAACCTTATCCACAAGCAATTATTCTTATGAAAAGTGCATGAAGAGAGCCAGAAACTAACAACTTCAAACATCGAGAGTGTTTGCAGTTACACTGCTTTTGCTTCTTTGGAGTACCATCTTTTATTTCACTAGCACTTTGCCTAGGCCGAACTCTTGGTGATTCTGGTTTCCTGAAAAATAAAAGAAAGTATTATTACATAATGGGCACAAAAATCCACAGTTAGTTTTAAAATTATGAATCTAAAAGCTGTGTACAAAAGAATGCTTAATAACTCAAAAGAATCCAGAATTGTCACTGGTAGCATGACAACCTGTATATTTTTCTAGCAATTAGTTTAACTGTTAGAAGGAAAAATATAATTTATCATTCCATTTATCATTAGAAACTCCTGCAGGAAGATGTAAATAGCACTTACTCCTCTCCCTTTCCTATACTAGAGCATAGAAATTTAAAAAATAAAAAGAAAAACCAAATAGGGGTCGAGAGTGAGACAGAGAACTCCACAGTCCACACCAATTCTGAAAGTAGACTCACCCTAAATTCTTTTATGGTGTTAATGTTGATAATAGATTATAGGTGATTATTTCAATCTCTTGAAGTATATTCATGTGATTTCATAACTTTGGTGACAGAATGAAATATTATACCAGTTGGGGTTAGCAAAAACGAATATGAACATGCTCAAAGAATCCTCTTTTTTTTTCTTTTTTTCTTTTTTTCTTTTTTTTTTGCAATTAGACCACCCGAAAAATAAACTAAGCCACTAAAGTATTTAATCTACGTTAACAGGGGAATTCAAAATTATTCAATACTTAAAAACAAATAATATTGCTAGCACTCACATTGGATATCAAACTTATTAATGACCTTGCCAAATATGCAACTGGCCAAACTCTCATAGTAACTTGCAGGGTACAACTTCCAATTACCTCTGGTACAATTTCAAATATAGTGGTGATCAAATGAAATCATGCTATTATTCAAAAGTTTCAAGTTTTTTGTGTGCCATATATAATCATAACTCTTAGTTACTGGTTGACATTAATCCATGTTTCAAATGAAAATATGCCTCTACATACTAATAGGTAGAAACCACTATGTTATTTGAAGAAAGTTAGATTCTTCAATCAAACAAGACACTAATTATATTTTATAAGCAGATTTTAAAAATAAAAATAATAAGAATAAGAAGCCATATTTGTGAAAAAAGTCGAAATTTTTAAACAAGATTGGGTTTTTCTACAATTTTGAAACGTACTCAACAGAACAGGACTAAGAGATTGAATTGCAGAGACTTACAGAGGTCGTATTGAAGGATGAGGAGATTGCGCTGAAGGCTGCTGCATCGGCATCAGTAGTAAATGTTGCTGCGACTGTGAGTGTGGCTGTAATTGTGGTTGTGGCGGCAATTGTGATCGAGGAGGCTGGCCTTCCTTCACAGTGAGGTGCGGCTGGGTTGTCTTCACCGCATGGGGTACAATCCGCTGAGAATTCTCCGGCGAAACGGCCGCCGATGCATTCCCATCTCCCCCGCCATCGCCGCCACTAAACCCCGTGAAATCCAGCTGCCTCGCCAGCTTCTTCGTCGGAAAATCCGCTTCCACAGGTGGCGGCGCCGCCGCCGCAGCAGCCGTCGAAGCCACCTCCACTTGAGCCTGTTTCGGAGGGAAATCCCCTCCCTCACTTTTCTCCATTCAAAATCACAAAACAATCCGCCACCAAAATAAATTTAAAAAATAAAAATAAAAATTCAACTCAAATTCCCCAGATTCTCAACTCGAAGAACCGATAATTTTCTCCAACTACAACAAATCCAAATTTCAACAAAATCCAAATTCGATTTCAAAAATTTCCATCATTGCACAGCTCAGATTCAAAGCAATAAAACCAACCGTATGTTCGCTCCAAAATCTTAACTTTATTTTAGCACAGCCGTATACACACAAAATGTCCGTAAATATTTATATGTGTGTGTATATATGTATAGGCGGAGAGAGAAAGGAAGGATGGGATTTTGAGAATGAGAAGAAGAAGAAGAAGAAAGAGAATAGAAGAGCTCAAAGTCTTATATATTGTGTTGTCTCGCTCTCCTCCCTCTCTACTTTTGAATTTCAATTTTATAATATTTGACGGTAGGATTACAATGGTCATCTAATCTGTCGGCTGATAATTTGGAGGGTTAATCCGACGGATGACGTGGCGGGTCCTTCAAAAGACTGCATTTTGACCCTCCTTTCTCTCTCTCTCCAAACACACATATAAATAGGAAAGATTGTATCTTCCGAGACTTAGCCTAGTAGGTTCGTTGCCTAATTTAAATATAATGATTGTGTAGGGATATAGGACAAAATAGTCTAACGATGTTGGAAGGTCTAAATTGAATCACTCGTGCGTACATGAAAATTAGAATTTGATTAGTAGGCTGACTGTATGACTCGCGATTTTAAAAAAAAATGAAGGATTGTATGAGACAAATGTCCTGTGTATAAAGTACATAATTAATCACATTCATTCATCCTAGATAATCAAGGGTTTAAAATTAATTTTAAAAAATAGTAAAATAAGATGACATTTTTATAAACAATTCAAACTTTAAAGTGCACTTAGCAACTTATAGTGCGTAGTTTGCATAATTATAGAGTGCTTTAATTTATTGATAAATTATGAAAACTCATTCAAACTTTAAAGTGCACTTAGCAACATTATAGAGCTTAGTTTGCATAATTATAGAGTACATTTATTGATAAATTCTGAAAACTCATCTTACAGACTAAGGTTATCTTTATCCTTACAATATTCACTCGCTTTCAAAAGTAGATCCCATTTTCATATCATAAAATTTGTAAAATTTTCATTATTTTATCTACATTCCAAAAATATTCTTTCACTTTTAAAAGTGGTCACACTTTCATTTTATATTATAAATAAAATAATAAAGTAATAATAAAATAATAAATAAAAAAGAAAAAAAAATATAACTATAAAAGTTAGGCTTGCAAGTTTTTTTTTAAGGTAAACGTAGTTATTCCAAGCTTGCAAGTTTGCTATTACAGCAACCTTGCAAACCACATAAGCTAATTAAATTGAATAAAAAAAATCACACTACATGTCCTGTTTGGTAAAATAGTTAGTCTATCAACCAATTTTGACTTATTTGATTACTATTTGCTATTTGACTTGGTTAAAAAAATCAATATAAGTATTTGGTTAATAAAAATGCCCTTCAATTAAACGGAGAGATAACGCCAATTTTGAAGGTGGACTAAAATTGTCCAATATCTAATAAGTTTGGGCAAAATGTGTCAAAATTAATTAAGGCAAATTAAATGTGTACAACGCGTAATAAATGTAGGACCAAAAATATATTTAATTCTCTCTCTCTCTCTCTCTCTCTCTCTCTCTCTCTCTATATATATATATATATATATATATATATATATATATATATATATATATATATGTTTATTTATTTATAGATAAAAATGTAATTAATTAAATATATACATTTATATAATATATTATATTTATTGAAGTATATACATGAATTCATTAATAATAATAATATTTTTGTTATTGTTAGGGGCATATCCAGAAAATTATCTGAGTGAGGCGAAGTTTAAATACCGTTAGAAATATCAATGACAAAATATCAAGCACCCATAATAATTAAGGTTCAAATACAAAATTCATTATAAATTCCAACAGAAAGTTTTTGATAGATTACATGATAGTTAGGGGTGGAGCCAAAAATATACTTGATTGGGTGAAAATGTGAAAATATTTATGAAAAATATGAAACATAATTAATTAGATAAAATAATTTGAATAGAAAAAACACTATATTCATAAATATTTTTTAATTTTAATTTCTTTTAAACATTTAATTTGTCTTGGGAAGGAATGAAAGAGATAAAATAAAAGAAGAGAGAAGATAAGGATAACTGTTGCTAGTGAGATTTGAACCTATGAAATAATAAGCAATTTATTAGCATCAAATTTACTGTTCAACTAATTAAGTTACTCAAACTACTAATAATTTGTACATTTTTATTTTTTTGAGTACTATTGACTCTGTTACAATATAGTATATGTTCATAACTACGGAGTACTTTGTTAACCCATTGAAGCACAAAGAGTCAGAATTGCCTCTACTAAGGTTCGAACCCACCCCTTCAATATGAAGGTGCAACCGGGTGTCACTAGACCATAATGTCATTGGTAAGAGAATTTATGTATATAAATATAGGTTTTATATATAATCTAATGTTATATATATATATATATATATATATATATATATATATATATATATATATATATAGGGTTGCACTCTCGTGCGTACTCTCGCTCAGGAGAGAACTGTGAACAAATCACAGTTGTCCACGTGTCCAGATCAACGAATCAGATGCAATTTTAAAAAAATGACGCGGTGGCACTTTCGTAAATAACTGGAACTTTGGTGCACCTAGTTTCACTTACATGTGCACCTATTTTCACTTACAAGTGCGAGTAATTTACTTTGTTAATATTCATGCACCTATTTTCGCAAATATTTTCACTTACAAATGCAAGTAATTTACCTTGTTAATATTCATGCACCTGGTGCAACCTAGGTGCACCTAGTTATAACATTAGGTGCACCTAGTTATAACATTAGTGGCACTTAGTATTGATGCTCAATGTATAATTCACTTGCACCTGTAATACATTTTACTTGCATCTGCAATACATTTTACTTGCACGTAATTCACTTTGTTAACATTCATGCACGTGAGTGCAACCTATGTGCACCTAGTTATAACATTAAGTGCACCTAATTATAACATTAGGTGCACCTAGTATTGATGCTCATTGTACAATTTACTTGCACTTGTAATACATTTTACTTGCACGTGTACACCTATTTTCACTTACCGGTGCAAGTAATTTACCTTGTTAACATTTATGCACCTGGGTGCATCTATGTGCACCTAGTTATAACATTACGTGCACCTAGTTATAACGTTATGTGCAACTACATTCCGGACACGTGGCACGCTGTGATTCGCTCGCAGTTCTCTCCTGGGCGGCCAGTACGCACTTGAGCGCGATCCTCTATATATATATATATATATATATATATATATATATATATATAGGGAAGGGGTGGGGTAGGACAACTGCCCCATAGTGGCTCCGCCCCTAATTGTTGTTGTTATTGATCTCTGTCACACAAAACATTATGTGTGAAAACTATAGGTAGCTCATACTATAGCTTTTCATGCTTTGTGTCATACGGGGGAGGTTTGATTGAGTATTTTGACTCAAGCCCTCGGTTTCTTTCTGCTGTAATGTGTGGCAACTTAATGAATTAATTTGAGTTGGTTTGTTTTTTCAAAAGAAAAAATTATAATACAATTTTTGAAGTATATTTCTTCAATGAACTAAACAATAGATACATTCGGTGAATTAAAAATGCCCTAATAGTCTAATAGTAATAAAGTCTGTCGTATCCTTGTGAATTAATTGAATCCTAAAATTTATAAGTCACACAAAGAATGCTATATTACACCAGACATGGTCCATTGGTCCCCGGAATGTGAAGCTAATAATTTGTTTTTTGATTAAATTTATGAAATACGATTTGCAACACGTGATTATGCTTTATATTATACTCATCATAAATTCATAGATGACTCATAAACTCTGACCAACTCCACTTCAAATAATACCCTATCCAAAAACACAAAACCAGTTGCTAAAAGAATTTCGTTTCTATAATACTCCGTAGTTTTGATGTGCAATAGGAATGGACAAGTCCTGAAGGGGAAAAAGGCACTCATCCTTTGCTCTGCGTAAGGAGGGTTTCACGGACAGTATTAATGGGCTGTGTCGTGTTTTACAAATCCATGAAACAATTGAAAAGAGTAGGGGCTTCGGTTTATAACACAGCATCAAATTTAATCGAACCACAGCTAAAACGCATCACGGCCAGCGCGACGATCATCTCGGCCTCTGTCCACAAACATGGGGCGGCGATAGTCCTTTGGGTGTGGTGCTCTATCTCTGATTGGAGAGCGGCTCCTTTCTCTGATGTCTCGAGGCCACTGACCGCGAGGTGGTAGGGATGGTAGCGGAGGTGGGGGTGGAGATGGCAGTCGCCTCTCGCCTATGTAGGTCTCCCTCCCACGATCTCTGTGGCCCCAGTTAAGTGGCAGTGGTCTATCAAATCTACCTCTGTCCCTATAATCATCTTCAGGAAAATCTGGTCTATCTCTGCGCAAGGGAGGGTGATCATGAAACCTGCCTTCATATCTCGGAGGAGGCATCCCAGCTCTAAAATCTCTAGGATCATCTCTAGCCCAGCCACGAGGAGGGGATCTATACCCATTCATGAGCCTTCCAGGAGAACGATCCATTGGGGGGCCAGAAGGCCCGAGACGTCCAGTGATAGGCAAGAGACTGGCATGACCTCTCCTAGGACTCCCAGCAGGTGCGTATCGGGGTCTATTGCAGTTGTTACAGTACTCTCGTCGAGCAAAGTTCAAGTTGTTGCACCTACAGATCAAGCATACAGTACGAACGGCGACTAAACAAACAGATATAAAAGGGAAAGAGACAGGTGTTTAAATTGTTGCACCTACAGATCTAGATTACTATTTACTAGACATAGAAGACAGCTTTAACATAGATTATGAATGAATTACATAGCAAGTAAATGCAGGGAACTGAAGGAGTGAAGGTTGGTATTACTTACAGGGGATCGGAGCATATCCAGTCACCTTCTCTTGGCTGCACATTTGGATTATTTCTAGCCACACCTTCCCCTCTAACTGATCCCGGAACAAAACCATGTCGATCATAGCCTCTAACTGGAAACCTGCCACCTTCCCTTCCACGACCATAAGGGGGTGAGTAGTCTCTATATCTACCAGGATCTCTCCCACCGCCAAATCCACGACCATGAGGTGGTCCATTAGAATTATCAAAATTTGGACTGTACCTGCGATCTGTATTCCTACGGCGTACAGGAGAAACAGAACCTGCACGCATTCTATATCCTGAAAATGGCCAGCGAAACCCAGAACATAAGAGAGACGGTATCATAACTTAAAAAGCAACCCAAAGCACAGTTTCCTACTAAAGCTATATTTTGCAACCCATGGAACAACAATCAACTATGCCGTCAAAAATTCCCATTATTCAGGTCTTCTTTTCAAGAATAAAAATGATAGCATGAAGATGATATTGATCCCAGTGAATTACTGCCTTGAAATTACCTCCGAAGTGGCTTGTCAATGATACCAGTAAAAACAACTGTACCAAAGAATATTTATATCCACCCCTCAAATGCAATTGCTTGTGATCCTCAAGATTAACACCATAAAACAGATAAACTAGTTTTCCCCAAAATACCTCACACTGTAAGCCCAATTTTTTTAATCAAAGGCAACCAACACTTACAGATGCAAATACTGACTGAATTGGCTACCCCATCCTAGTTGCCAGCTACAATAGAGTGTATAATAAAATTAGTTAACCAAATTTCACATAATCCATTAAATCTAATTTCCACATCCTTTATCAATAAAAGAGGGCAGATTAGGGTAGAAAAGTCAGTCAATCAAAACTGTAAAAGAAACAACTAATGGTCTAATGTTAACCATTTATTTTGAATAATCAATAATCAACGTAGAAGTCTGTTGAACTATTGAAAAGAGGAGGCCACAACATACATGAAAAATCCTACATCTTATCCAGCACATGTTAAAGAACCTATGAGCTCAAACCTAAATGCAATAAGCCAATTCCACTGCAAAATATTCCCAGGATAATATGAACTAATGGAGAAACATGTCTTGCTCAAGAAAACTGACAAGCACAATATAAGCCCAACTTAACCATCCAAAAAATTGAAACTAAAAGTTCCCCTCAAAAGCAGCACCACTCATTCAGAAGCTAAAAAGGGACATACAAGCAAACTAGACATACATTAGTTGCCAAGAAATCCAAGCACAAATAGTGAAATACTACATGATTGAAGACCAAATATTGGATGCCAGCCCCAATCCACACCATCACCGACAGAATGTGGGTCTTCATTTATATTTCACCTGATGGTTTATACCACTCACCAGAAGTCATTAAGTTCCATCCCTCGTCAGAAATCCCTGGCTTGATGTTAATTATTACTATTAACAGTACCGGCAACAAATGCAATAGTAAAAATCAATGTCAATGGCAGTGCCCAACAACTTCTCAAACCACCTTACAGCTTACACGAAAATATCAAATTCTATAAGATTTTTTCATGAGATTGAGTATGTGGCTGACCATGAATATATGTCCCATTAAATGTCAAAACCCAGATATAGTCCCCATGAAATGAGTGACACCCACACACCCAAGTTCTTCCAGGTCATTTCCATGTGCATCTTTACAAATCAAAACCCCTAAAACCAATATTTTCAGACCAAATCCATCACCAGTACCCCATAACAATGTGCCTTCCTCAAAAGTCAAGTTCTTGCTCCAGGCAACATTTACAGTTGTATGCATAAGTCTTTCAATGTAATTTCCCATATGCATCTTTTACAATTCAAAACCCCTAAAACAATATTTCACACCGAATCCACCACCATTCACCATTCACCAAAACCATACCAATGTGCCTTCCTCAAGATTCAAGTTCTGGCACCAGGCATTTATTCAAAGCTGTAAACACAATAGCAAAATTCATTCAAACTTCAACACTCTATAAGTGACTCTTAAGTCTTAACAACAACAAAAGGCATGAAGTGGGTTAACACTTTTGCTGGCACTGGCACACTGACAGATACAACTAAAAAGGCACTCAAGAAATTACAAGACCAAATCATTTATTAAAGTGCCAAAGTTGACCTAAAAAATATTACTCCGTAATTAAATTAATAGTCTCTTACAAGTCAGACAATAAAAGACATAGTCAAAAAGATAAAAAGTGAAACCATTAAATACAGCTTTACATTTTGAAGACATTTGGATCTGCAATATAACCAAAAAAATTAAAACTCCAATTTTAGGAAAAACCTTTCAATCCCTGGGATAAAAGTGTGCATAGCATATTATGCATTTGACAACAACTAGAACTCTTTGTTTATTTTAGTTAAAGATAAGTGTAAAATGAACACAATATTATGAACACCAGTAGGAATGAGACGAATGATATTCAAGACAGCACTCTGAACCAACCTTCATGCCAAGATCTACATGTACTAATAATCTGAAAATCCTTATATCACACGTCCAAAATGCAGAAGACAATATATATAGCAACAAACAGGGCATGATATCAACATTTAACAAAAATATAAACACATTGGAAGGCACATATTTTTTGTTTGAGTAACCTGAATGCATAAGAAATCAATGTAGGAAATCTATTCCAAAATGCAGTTGTGTTTGAGTGTTTCACAAAGCAAAGAAAAATAAATAAATAAAAATTGTTACTAATATCAATCCATAAATGACAATAAAACAGGGGCATCGCCCTGACGCTTTGAACATAATACATGCTGAGATTCAATGACTTCTAATCCTCATTCAACAGAAATTGATACTTTCTCCGGAACAGGCATGAAAAAAATAAAAAGACAACAACAAAAATTCAGAACTGGCGAAAGCTTATATATATGTAGAGAACAATCACGTATATATTTACGGTATATGAGAATGCCGACATCCAAACCAAAAGAGCTATGGTTTCAGGATTGATTAGGAAAGAATAGTAGGGACAATGATAGATAATAATTTAGCAAAATGACGAACCATGGCTATCAGGAAATCTATCGGAGCGAGCGTACGTAGGTTGATCCCGACGAACCTCACCTGGCTCGTAGTCGCTACCTCCTCCGGCACCACCGGCAGCCGCTACTCCTGCACCTCCGCCGCCGCTATCGGTGGGCCGCACGACGAGGCTGCTGAGGTGTGGCGTTGTCTGCTCCTTCTCCCGCGACCCCATCCCTGTCTGTCTGTTACTGCGTAGATTTTGTTTTGTCGAGGAACTATTTTTTACGAATAGAAAAACGAAAACGAAAACGAAACCCTAGCTTGATTGTGTTATGTGTACGGGACTTTGGGATAATGGGATTGGGTGGACGGAGTTTATACCGTATTTTGCATTTTGCATGTATACCAAAAATGGGCGCCTTTCTCTCAGGTATGCTTTGCAATTTGCATATGATTTAGGCCTTATTTGGCAATTGGTGATTGACGAATTGTGTTAGCACTTAGCTTGAAATAAATAGCAAATAAACAGTCTGTCACCACTCATTCGGAATAGTAATATAGGTGTTTTCACATTACATAATAGACAACAAGTTGACAACAATAGTTAACATATAAAAAAAAAAGTATATATATATATATATATATATATCATAATATTAATAATTTAAAAAAACAAAACACTAACGGCAACTAGCCCCTTAGTTTTCTAGCTTTCCAACATAGCATAACGCGTTTTATGACTTTTGGACAGTCAACGACTAGCCAACACAATCGTTAAAATACCGACTGTACAAAAATATAAAAAGAATTTTAAAGAATAGGTATCGCATCGTTGAATATTGCTTGTGAATAGGGGGAGGGGGCTATTTATATATTTTTTCGACTAAGAGCCATACAATGATTATAAATCCTATATTATTTCCTATTGGGAATCGGAATTACATTGAAAGTAGTGGGTCAATAAAAGATAGGCCCAATAGGTTAGGGACACTACACACTTTCATGCATTGTTTGACACTACACCGAACTATTCTAAACTATTCTTGGCTCTGACCTTACACTAGCTCAAAAATCCAACCCTGGTCTAAGCCGTGTATGTTCATAGGTTATTCTACATCTCAGTCTGCATATAAGTGCCTAGATCATGTGACAGAACGTGTTTATTTATCCCGTCATGTTCGTTTTGTCCCGTTTGATTTTTCGTTTCAGGCATTATCACAGTCACGGAGTTCCCCGGCAGGCGTGAATAGCACAAAAAGGTGACAAACTGATTCCTCATCCTATCTTCTCTAGTACACCACTCTTACCCATAAAAATAACTCAAACCTCCCAAACCCAAAATGCTTCACCTACTACCACCTAACCCAGAATGCTACACTTGCTATCACGCAATCCCATAACCCACCCTCACCCATACACACGGACTCTCCCTACTACCACACATTCCCACAGCCCCCCACACTCTCATTCGTCATCTGCCCACACTCCCATGTCGCGACAGTCCTCTCCCAGCCATCACCAGCCTACTACTAATATATCGAGTTACAGCCGGTAGTAGAACACAACCCCACTTGCTAGTGGACGAACTCTCCTAGTCGACAATACTCAACGTGAGGCGTGTAGCAGTTTGGCCGACTCAAATTCGCCCCATGTGTATGAGATGTATGTAGAAGGCAAGTTAACTCCTTCTCCACCGTCTAGCACTCAAAATCTGCCAACTAGCAATGCTCACAATGAGACGGCTTCATCCCAGCGTCTGGTTCAATGCACACATATGACTCGCTACCTCCAGGTGACAGACATACAGAAGTTACTCAAACTTAGCCACTTCGGCGGCCAATGCACGCTAGATGACAGAATCTCAAGCATTCTAACTCTCACTTTGTTAATTTGACAACAAAGCACGACTTGCCTTCATTACTAGAGTCGACCTCTATAGCTCAGGCCTGCAAGTTTCCAAACTGGTGTAGCGCGATGAATGAGGAATATCAGGCGTTGCTATGAAATAACACGTGGGAGTTGGTACCATCGTCGTCTCACACTCCAATTGGGTGTAAATGGATTTTTCGCGTCAAGTAGAAACCATATGGGTATGTTGAACGGTATAAAGCCCGTAGCTAAGGGGTATTTACAAGAGTCAGGTAAAGACTACTTTGATACATTTAGCCCAGTTACAAAGTGGACTACAATACGGATTGTTCTAACACTAGCGTTAGAGGTCTAGCGTTAGCCTCTAACTGGCTGTTGCAATAATTGGATGTTAAGAACGCGTTCTTGCACGTGACCTGTCGTTTAAAAAAAAAGGCGTTGTATAGCTTGACCGCCTTACCCGTCATTGAAACACAAGCTGGAGACGTATTGGCCTATATTCCCACCAATGTGATCCCCATTACTGATGGACAAATCTGTTTGGAAACAGAGCTCTTTTATCGCGGAATTAGACCTGCTATTAACGTCGGCTTATTTGTCAGTCGCGTCGGGTCTGCCGCTCAGTTGAAAGCTATGAAACAAGTTTGTGGTAGTTTAAAACTAGAATTGGCACAATATCGCGAAGTGGCCGCCTTTGCTCAATTTGGCTCAGACCTTGATGCAGCGACTCAGGCATTACTCAATAGAGGTGCAAGGCTGACAGAAGTACTGAAACAACCACAATATGCACCACTGCCAATTGAAAAACAAATTCTAGTAATTTATGCAGCTGTCAATGGATTCTGTGATCGAATGTTCTCAATATGAGAAAGCCATTCTAAATGATTGAACTGCTGGTTTATTTACGCGGGGTCTAACTGCACGGTGTCTCAGTGGTGTTACGCGGGGTCTAATTTATGCAGCTGTCAATGGATTCAAATGATTGAACTGCTCGCGTGGTTTATTTACGCGGCGCAGCTGTCAATGGATTCAAATGATTGAACTTTTACGCGGGGTCTAACTGTTCTCAATATGAGAGCGTGGTTTATTTACGCGGGGTCTAACTGTTCTCAATATGAGAAAGCCATTCTAAATGATTGAACTGCTCGCGTGGTTTATTTACGCGGGGTCTAACTGCATGGTGTCTCAGTGGTGTGAAGTGGTTGAATTCTCATGGGGTCGTCTTCAGTGAGACTCGATCCCACAACCTTGCACATAAGGGAGTAACCTGATGTCATTGGATCACAAGGTCGACTATGTGAGTTTTTACCATTAGAAATTTTGGTGTTTAAAAGTTTGTTTTTTAAACTCATTGAAGGCTATATTTCTTCAAATTTAGACTTTTATATATTCTAGATAAAGTAATGAGACTCAATTTTAAATATAAAAATCAATTGAATTCTCATTAATATATGCACATATATATAGTCTCCGAACTCATTAGTAAATGGATAGATTTGTTTGATACAACTTCAGAGATTTGCCTTTGTAATATATTTAAAAGTACTAATAATGATTTAAAATATTCCATTTCGGTAAAACCTTATAAAATGTTTCAATCAATAAAATCATCCATGATTTAATTTTTTTTCATAATTATTTTTGTAATAATATTATTTAATTTCTTGCACTTTAAATGATTAAATATATAAGATTTATTTGAATGATTTTAATACTTTCAGAAACATTTCCAAGTCATCTCGAGATGAATGAATAGTTAAAAGTTGATAATGAAGCAAAGTACGGACACAAAATATCAATATTAAAATATTAGTTTTTATAGTTAATGATAATATTTTGTTTTCAGAAGTAGGAAATTAAGGTTGTTATATATAGTATAATATATAAAGGGGTTGAGTAAAATATATAAAAATATAAATGGAATTTTGGAATTTTTTTTATATTTAACCCATGATAGATATCATTTGTAGTAACTAAGGTGAGGAGTACGTGTCAAGAATCTTGTGGTCCAGTGTCACGAAATTTAGTTATGAACATTCAGTGGTTCAGTATATAAATTTTGAATATTCAATATGTAAATGGTGTATTTTGGACCTGAGTCCATATAATAATTTTCCACCATCCATCACCTCTGAAATAGATTAATGCCACATAGGACTTTGAGGTAATGCAAGAAGCCAAGAAGTAATGTGATTACCTCTACTTTAGCAGGTATTTTTCCATTATTTTTCAATAGTATATTCATACATATATTCATACATATATAAAATAAATAATGCTATATATCCTACTAATGAGTGAAATAATGAGGGAAATTACCAATCAAAATAACTTACAAACAAACAAAAAAACTATAATAAATTCTTGTGATTCTAGAATAAATAATTTTTTTTTTTTGAATTGCGAGAAATTCGTAGTCACTAGTTAAAGATGTGGGAATTGTACATTTTAATTGAACACTGCCGTCAACATTTATTTGTGTTTTTAAGACAATGAGAAACTTTCAGCTTGTATTCAAAAAAAAAAAAAAGAAGAAACTTTCAGCTTAAAATTCTATATCAATAAAACACAAGGGAGGTTGTGATGAAAGATAAAACCCCAAAAACTTTATTATTATGATTTGGGCCACAGAACAGTGTATACATTTCACAGAAAAAAGCTGAGCTCTACTATGGACATTGCTTATTTCTTGGTTAAGAATATTGGCTATAATGCTTACCTTCATACTTTCTGAATCTTTTCTCCTAAACTAATTTACACATCCACCTCTCAGCTCAAACCCCATGCCTGCAAACAAGCCAAAAATGTTGAGTTTCAAGACATTTATCATCAATGAATTTGTTTCCAGGTGAGCATAAATATAATATAAACATAAATGTGCAGTCCAACTATCAGCTTAGGCTTTTAGTTGGATGGAGTACATGCTTTAATTTGGTATCAGAGCCACTCAAAAGATCATGAACAGAAACTCTGCGCCACCCGTAAATAAAGTCTATGGTCCAGAATCCAGATAGATGAATTACCAGAATTTTGCCATCAGCTGTTCCAATCACCAAAAGCTCTTCATTGCTGTCAAGATCCATGCAAAGAACTTTGCCATTTGTACCTGTCTGTAATGCTTCAACTCTTGTGTGCTTCTCTTTGCACCAAACTTCCACTACCCCTCCCTTGCAGCCCAAGTATATTAAGTCTGAACTCACTGCAATTGCTCGAACTTCCAGCGTCGATGCCAGTGATCCCACCATCCTGTAAGTCGAAGCATCCCATATCTTTTGGTGCCCAAAAACGTTTACACGAATATAGTTAGAAATGTTACATATACCATATTTAAGTGCAATAAAAAAACACTAATAATAATAATAATACCTTCACTGCTGCTCCATCCATGGAGGAACCTGCTGAGTATATTAGTCCCTCAGACACTTGTATTGCATAAATGGGACTTGATTTTCCTAGTAACTTTCTTAAGCTACTTTGAATTGAGTGGATTGCTCCTGTGGCCAAATCAATTTCCTGTGGGTGGTAGAGATAATTTTAGTAAAATAAAAAACAAATGCCAATTTTCAGATGTTTTTTTAAGGTGGTCTGGTCTGCAGTTGCTTACCTGAATGCTGTTGTCATAACAGCCACAGTACACTTTTTCATTAACAAGAGCTAAGCACTTGGCATGTTTTTGTTGATTTAGCAGTTTGGATCCTCCACTCCATGAGTGAACCTGATATTCACAAGGAATTTGAGATGTATATACATGAAACTGCTTGCCTAATGTATCAATAAAACCGGAAAAAAAAAATATTTCGAGAATTATATTGCAATCCTTACCTTGACACCAGCTCCTTGTGGAATGAAGCATGATATGGTGTTGGAAACGACGAGTTTGTTGACATGATCCTTCGTTTCGTGGACTTGTTCACACTGTATTCCTCCATTGGTGACTGACCAGACCTATAATATGACCAATCATGATTCAACTTCAGATATTGACCACACGATTCTATGAATTTAATGTAGGAATATATATATAAATGTCATACCCTCACTGTTCTATCTAGTGAGCCACTGTATAGCTTCTCTGTTGAGTGTAAAATGGCCAAGCTGGTAACTGCCTTGGCGTGTTCTCGAGTTTCTTGGATGAGATGTAGAAGACCGCCTTTTAGAGTCCATGCCTTGATTGTTCCATCTGAATGGCTAGAGAAGACCTTGAGTCCAGAGCAGACTATTGACAGAACTTCTCCATTAGCACTGCAATCTTCTTGCACAATTTCTTTATGGTTCCATAATTCCTGTGCCCAAAAGAGAGTTAAACGGCTGCAGTTTAACTTTTCCTGGAAATGGATGTGTTTAGCCTTGAAGAACTTACAGCACTAGATTCCTGCTCCTCTGAGAAAAGTTTTAACATGTCAACAGCCAATCTAGAGGATTTCTTAAGCTCTCTTAAGCCTCTCAGGATATCTTTAATGTGGGCTGTTAGATCATGCATCCCCTCTGGAAATTCATGGTGTCATATGTTAGAATAGTGTTCGGATAAAGGAATTTATACTTGTTCGATTTAAATGCTAATTAACCGACCAGGATCACGGATGAAGCTGTTGAGTGCAAGCAGGGAAATAGCTTTATCTTCTGTGCCCTTTGAAGACTGAAAAATAGACACAAATGGTTTCAACAAACACACTCTTGCTGCCCCTCTTACCCCCGTGTCGGGGAGAACGTTGATCATGTGTATAAGCCAAGCAGCCGAAACGAAACAGGCTGAGAATATATCCTCATATCTACTTTGCAAGCCTGCTGCTAAAGCCTCAAAGAGAAGTCCAAACTCATGACTCACTAGAGCAAATGCCATCTTTTTTTCCCATTCCTCAGCAGCCTTCTCTTCTTCCTATCATTCATTTTGAAACCATAAAATAAGATATCAGAATTGTTATATCTGATTACTGATACAGATACAGAGAATCAGAAAAATGTATATTGGGATGGAACGAACGAAGTCTCACCGAGTTATCTGGATTCTCATCAGAAGAATCACCATGATGATATTGCATCAGAGATTTATAACTTCTGTCAATTCCTGCAAGCTTGAGAAGAAAAGCGTGGAGAAGGGGTTTCCCGGAGCACGAAAACCTTCCTTGAAGGGATAAAATTGTTTCAGCAGCGGCTAATTGAGCAGCAGGGAAGTCTGAGTTTCTGAGACATGAGATTAATGTATCAATGGCTTCTTCTCTGTATATACTCATCTTCCTTGGTTCGGCCTACGTGTTAACACGATAATAAATTTACTGAGCCAATTAAGTTACTTTGAATGCAAGGATGTAATAAAGAAAGATAAGGGGATACCAAAAGATCAAGCTGGAGAAGTAAGCCAGCAATGATGGGACATTGATCTTGGAGAGCATTCTGCAGATACATGAGAAGGCTGTGCATTGTGCTGTATTTTCCTTCATTCTTGATGATATGCAAGAGCTGCTCAATAAACGTCCTTCTGAAGAAATCAAATATAAGAACTATCGATGAGGCTATAACTATTTGCTATATGATTATGAGGTTTCTCGAGTTTAAGAATTACCTGTTGAGTTTAAGCAGCTCAGACAGGAATTGAACAATCTCAAACCTCTCTCCATCATTTGCCTCGATGAAGCTCTCGAGAAGAGGAGTTAATTCGGCTTTCTCAGCAATTACATTCCTGCACTCCCCATCGGTCTGCATGCATCTCAGCAAGATAAGTGCAGCTGCTTTTCTTTCTTCCATGGACTCGGCTTCCAAGCTGCCTATAATCGACTCGACTAATTGTGCAGAAATTACCATCTTAACAGTTTCAGAAGCCTTCTCCTCCTCCTCAGTGGTTCTAAGAAATTGTCCCAAGAGGAGAACCGAAGCTGCTTTTGGCTTCATACACATTTTGATCATATCCTCCTCTCTGCAGTTAAGAACTGCTAACAGCGAATCCAACATGCCCGTTTCGAAGCAATTCATTGCAATAGGCTTTAACAGACAAATAAGCACCACGGCCTCGAGCAAGCCTTTCTTGAAAAGGGCTATAATGCATTCCACATCAGTATCAACTCTAGTCAGAGTCTGGATAACACTATTGTCTCTTGATCCTAGCTCAGCAAGGAGAAAAACCGTTCCCTTCAAGACATAAGGATCAACCGAGTTAAAAAGGATCTCCACGAAGCCGTTAATGACAGGAGGTTTCGAAAGCAGTGTTTGAATCTCCTTCCCTGCATTATCTTCCTGCCAAAACCTCTGAATCTGGAGAACTGCCATCTCAGAATCTTTAAGAATCTCTGATGTACAAAGATTAGTGATTGCAAGGTGAAGATCATTAACCGTGGCATCTATAACAGCATTGCCTATCACATTCCCATGAAAAACTGAATGCATAACCCCCTGGAAATTTGGCTCATTTTCAGGGCCTAAACCTGGACTTGGATGCTGTTCTTGCCAGCTCGCGATGAGGCGTTTGAGCACATAATTCGTTTTAGGAAGCCGAGTGTTCATCAACTTCTGACGCGTAATTGGGCAAGTGGAGTTCCCCCTATCAAGCCATTCTTGGATTGCTTTTCTTTCATAAGTCTGGCCAGTCTCAAGAGTCACAGGATCATACATTATCTGAGTAGTAATGGGGCAAACAAAGTCCTTAGGAGGGGCATACTTTCCACTGCCTTGAGGACTATCAAAATCTCCCATCAAAGAATCTGGAGGGCTGAAAATTGAAATAGCAGAAGCTAATTAGAACCAGTGGCAACACAAAACAGAATTTGCAAGAGATTAAGCTATTTAATCGCCTACTTACCGGCTTGATTCTCCCAATAGAGGCTGCCTTTGTTGTTTCTTGGGCTTGGTTTGTCTAGAGTGAAACAGTGACATCTCTTTGTTGTTCTCCTAAAAGACAGAGATGCATAGGACAATCAGTCATTAGAGACAGACATGTATATATTCTGAGTTGTTAATATCGCCTACCTCTTTTTCAGCTTCAGAATCTGAGGAGGAAGAGTCACTCAGGTTGTCACTGGAACAGGATTCTGCTGATTCATACTCAGATTTTTTTATGGATCTCTGCCTTGCTATTGCTCTTGGAGATACCCTTTGAGGATAAAATGATGGAAACTTGGATAAACTTTTGGCTCTTCTGTTGCTCTTCACCTCATCCAGTTTACCTCCTTCCACTGAATCAGCCCATAAAGGCTGCAAGATTTAGCAAGTCATCAACAACTTTGAAAACATTTTTCAAAATCATTAAAGATTTATGTAGCAAGTATTAATCTTTTTTTTTTTTTGGTAATAGTTGATTATAAGTATCAGATGCATTTATGTGAGTGAGTAATCCAAACAAGTTGGTCAGACTATGTTGCAATTCCGACTCTAAATGGAACAGTTTATTGACCTCATTGGTTTGAGTCGGTCAATTATAGATAACTAGACTGGTTTACCGTAGTTCTTTACTGATTAGGATTATTATAATATAAGATTTACTCAGTATATATCCAAGAGTAATAATTACGAAGTTTCCTAGTCACGGATTATTGGATTAATATCCTATGAACCTATGCCACCTAAATGACAGTCGTATGGATTTGAAAAGTTCAAATAACGCTAGTGATTGGCATCATTATTAAAATGTTTTTTTCATGTCTTTTTGTTTCTTTTTCTTTGTTATTGATGACTTGAAGGAGCAGGCTATGAATCATAAAGCAAGCAAGCAAACAAATGAAATGCAGACAAAATGGTAGTATATTATTTTTATAAACAAATAAAATAAAGAACACTTTCCAGAAAAATGGATCCAGACAGAACTCCGCATAAAGTTTTGGGAAAAAATATTTTTTTTTTTCAATTTTAATGATTTTTTATGACATCTGGTGTCTATGAGTCTAATTTATATTTAATACTAATTGCATTTGTAGGGTTTGATTCTTACCCAAAGTTTAACCCAAAGTTATTTAATGTATATCATTCATAAGAGTCCTATTATAAGAATTTGAAGTGAAATAATTCCTATGTTTATGTGGTACTTTTTAATTGATTAGTTGTTCAATTGAGTCAAATTTCACTATGGATCATGCATCAAAACCCATTCATAAAAATAATGTATTTATACATATATACAGATAATGAACCTTGATCTATTGAATATTAAATTAGTAATGCTAGAAATTCCTAGTATTTTTCCTCTCTTGAGGTGTCATCATGTAATTGGTAGTTAAATTTATTTATTAGTTAGTGGTAGATTAACCAATTGATTGGCACCCAATAAATGAAAGACGCATTATGAGGAGAAAGTTTGGAGGTAAAAATCATGAGGGGAAAAGAGCATTTTCCATATTTTATTTCTAAAGGGGTGGGATGTGCTAAATAAGTCCAGCTATGTTCTACAAATAATGAATCATCGAGTTGTTTTAATATTATTTTGTCTACAAGTACATCAAGTTAATTTTGATTGTATGACATCTTATTCAAATAAAAAATTAAATTTTTTTTAAGAAATGACATTTGTCCCAAAGAAGCCACCAATTTCTTCATCCAGATCATATGAAGAAACTAGCAGGTTTCTCCGTCTAGATTGACATGGACAAAAAAAGTCATGGAAGATTTTTCTTTTTTTTAAAAATATATAATCATTTTGATCTAAAAAATAATTTTAAAGAAAATAATAACAAATGTAGCATCCTGTGGCAGATGACTTAGTGGTAATAATATTGTTATAGGTCAAAATGGGTTAATTGCATCATTTAAATAAATTTAAGGTTTCAATTTGAGATTTTTTTTTTTTTTAGTTCAAGGGACTAATTGCATTTTGATTTTTGATATATAGTTGGAAAACCTATTTAACCATATTTTCATTTAAAGAAAAAAGAAATTTGTGTTAAAATTGTTTCATTCTTCAATTGAAAAATGGATACAAATTTTGGATTAGTTTGTAATCTCAATCCAAACGTATCCCAATATATTCAATATTGTGTGTGTATAGGTTTATAATAGTCCATGTTTTAAAGATAAGTATCAGAATAGGGGACAAGAAATTTTCTCTAATTTACAAGGATAAGTCACAATTAATCTGTTCAAATGAAGAAGATTAAGAGACAATTCTCATCCAGTTAATTGTCTAACTAACTCGATTGAGGTTGTACTTGAGACAGGAAAAAAAAAATTCTATGAATTTAATGTTTCTTCCTAGACTGGAAACTGAGATTTAAGATTTCTTTGCAAATACTCAGTGCAGAAAGTTTATCCTTTCCATCTCTGTCTTTGTTTATATACTCATCAGTACTATAAGATGAAAAGTATAGCAATAGAAGGGCAAGAATATAAGCAAATTCAAAATAAAGCATTACATTATACCGGCCATTTTTGAATCTGAATCCTCCGATTTCCATCTCCTCATCTTCACTGTGATGAAATTTCTCAGCCATTTTGTTCTTTCCGAGTACTACAGGAGGCGGATCGACCAATTTGTTTCCATCTTCATTTTGCAAAACCTCCATGAAATACTCTGCAAAAGCTCTGCAATTCTCGTCAAGGATCTCCTCATAATTTCCCTCCAAATCTTTCAAGTCGGAAGCTTGATCCCCGCTCATGGTTGACAGCCTCGTAGCTGACACAATAACTGACTGATCATCACTAGTGTAGTCCGAATCCAATGATGATAAAATCACAGATTTCTGCTCGTTTTTCCATTGAAGAACAGGAAGTAAATGCACAAGAAACAATTCCTCGAACAGGTGGGGTGCAATTTCTAATCTGGCTAATGAAGGGTCAATGCAGAAGACGTCGAGAAGCCTAAGACTAGCATCAACGGGGCGGTTGCACAGCGCGTAAACGAGCGACAAAAGGTAGGAGGAAAACGGGATTTCGGCGAAAGAAAGGAGGACCTTCTCGGCGAGGCGGAGAGATGAAGTTTTGACGGAGGTGTTGTTGGGTGCGGAAATTATTGCATTTTCGATTGTTTCAGCTGCCAGGTTTAGGTGCTTGCGGGTGGTTTGGTCGGAGGAATGGATTCTCTGGAGGAAAATGGAGGAGAGCTTGTGGCGTAGATCGGACTGCGAGAGGTTTTCCGACAGGAAATTGGCGGTGTGGCGGAGGATCACGGCGGAGCGGTTGGTGGTTGCCATGGTTTATGGCTTTGTGAAGGTCTCGACTGATTTTTAACTTCTTTATGCTGGCGCGAAATAGGTCTTAGTCTTAGACGGCACTGTGAAATGACATATATATCCATAGTTTTAAATTTTAATCTTTCTGTTTGTTCATTTTAATTAGAGTACTTTTTTTTTTTTTTTGAGTCAGGAGGAAAATTTTTTTATTTTGTGACTTTAGCCAACAAATTAGTTCTAACTAAAAAGGTCAATACGCCCAAATCAACAATCTGATCAATTTAATTGGATTGTCCCTTTAATTAGAGAAATTTTACATATACATCTAGCTAATTTGGTTAATAATTGAACTAAATTAATTGGATTTACAAAATATCTTAAACGTTAACTGAACTATATTTTCTATTTCAAAATAAAATAAATGAATTTATTTTTTGAATAATCAAAATATTTTAGTAAAATTTAAATTTCAAAAAAGTTATAAATAAAAATTTTTAATCCATAGGTTTACACTAAAAAAAAATCATTACATCAATATATAAATCATAAAAAAAATGAAAAGCTAGTCTATAGCATGATTTATGAATTATAAAAAAATTTATAAACACGCGCACACATATATATACACTAACAATTTGGTTAATGATTAGTTAATTTGGTTAATTAATACTTTCTAACTGAATTAATTGATAATTGAAATTTAAAAAAAAACAGTAACTTTTAACTGAATCAAAATATTTCAGTTAAAAAATGATACAACTTGATGGTTCAATTAGTTAACGAAATTTTCACCAAATCGTAGATACCCCTAAATACATTAGCTATAAAGATTGAATAATTGTTGCATCAAAGAACTTTATAATTTGAGAATTAATTAATTTATCTATATTGGGATTAAATTTCTATTGTCTAAACAATCATTTATTATTTTTGAATACATTTTGGGCCGTAATGGAAGAGAAACTAAAAATCATAAGGTGTGTGTGTGCATTGCCTCGTTAATTTGCCGTCCAATGCCGGCTTTGACTCGATGCAACGAACAACGTTCGACATTTGGACATATGTTCTTTTTGCATCCAACTAAAACTAACAAGTTGCAACCTTTTTATTTATTTATTATTTATTGAGCAAAAAGATAACTTTTATTAAATAGAATTAATCAAGTCACTGATATAATAAAGAGGGTAAGATTCCAAAATTTTAAATCAAATTGAGAGCTTGTAGCTTGAGTCAAAACGTGTAACAAAATTTGTTGATCTCCTAATGTATTGAATTGTGACACCAATCGTAGAGCTAATAATCCTATTACAATCATTGATAATTAGGACACTATACGAGAAATTTAAATTGTAACATTTTAACCGTTAACAAAAATTTAAATTGTTAATTTCTAAAATTATCTAAGATATGTGACGTGACTTGAGGCGAGATAATGTTTCTTTGCAGGTCATTGCGGCCTATGCTATTCCCAAATCTTGGATCGTTATTAATGATGATTTTATCTAATTTCATGAGTTTGAGATCATCTTGAATTCGCCAAGTACTTTGTGCTCAAATAGCATCTCTGTGACTCGAACTCCGGTAGAGGGGTATTGACTCTTTTTGTCTGCAAGACTGCACCAGATAGATAAAGTATAGAACAAATACTACATTGTAATATAGTCAATAGTACTAAAAAAGATCATCTTGAATTCTTGATATGAGGTCATGAGTGGATGTGTATGAGACCATGGCTGTATTACATTGTAGGATTGGGACAAAAACTTTGGCTACTTAGAATTTAATACAACCATTGTGACAAATGTGGAGGAATATATTCTTAGCTTATTCCAAATATAATTTATAACCATAATCACACCAAGAAGATTATACATTATATTGTAGATAACAAAGAGTGAAGTGTTTAAATCTGATTTAACAAATGAAAAGTCTACAAATTATCTATTCTATATATTACAAATTAAATATTATGGGTTTTTAAAAAAAAGTCATATTTATTTATTTATTCGTCATCAGTCCAAATTGAAGCAGTGGTTACCCATAGAAATGTTAGTAGCAATTCAAGCCCCCAGTGTGGGTTCTATTTCCACAGCCATTTTTTCAAGGCCCAACATTGCTAAGATGAAGGTAGAGGTAGGTTGGCCGCAAATTATATTGTGGACTGGTTTCGTTAAGTACGTTGTGGACTTTGATCTAAATTATGTAGATACAATTGTTATTATTATGTACCTTTAAGGGTATCTCGAATGGGAGGAGACTTTGATCTAAATTATGTAGATACAATTGTTATTATTATGTACCTTTAAGGGTATCTCGAATGGGAGGAGAAAGAGGGTTCTCTCCGAAGCATGTGCATGTGCAGGACGGAGTGCGTGGCGCGTGATGTCCACGCGCCTTTTTTCAATCACAGAGGTTGGGTACAGACGTACAATTGTTTCTCACCCTTTGCTTTATTAATTAAAAAAATAAAAGGAAAAATGAGGAGCGGCGGCCGGTGCTCCTGTTGAGGTAAATTTTGATCTCAACAATCATTTGACCGTTGAGGTTAAAATATTTTTTAAAATATTTTTTATTCTTATTTAATTCAATTTTTTTTATAATTCAAAAATTATTTTATTTCGTTATTTAAATTTATTTTATTAAAATTATTAATGGTAGGAAGTGAATAAAATAATAGATGATGTGTAGGACAGTGAAGGAGTATGACCCACCAAAAGGGAAGAAAAAGGGAGAATGATTGGAGAGTAAATAAGGGGTTGTTGATATTTTTGTGTAGATTTGACAAGGAAGAGACAAAAATGTGTAGGAATAAAAAGGTGGACTAAAATATGTAAAGTACTAGGTTGATTACCTTTTTCTCATTAGGGTTTTTGAGAATATGGTAATTAGCCTACCTTCTTTAACAAAAAAAAAAAAAGCTACTGACATGTAGGAGAGAGAGAAGAAGGTACTCTTAGAGCATCCGTAATAGTGGAGTTTTTGTGTAGTTTTTGAGGAGTTTTGTGTAAGTATGATTAGGAAAGAGAATACGAGGGGAGAAAGAGATAAAAAAATAGAAAAAGAGAGAGAAAAAAAAACAAGATCTGACGTCGCAGCAGCAGGCACGCAGACCAAAAGACGCGCCAGCTGGTGAGTTGCGTTTCTCGCACGCAAGTACCCATGTGCTGATTTGCGTTCCTTTCTTCACTAGTGGGGTCCATTAAAATTTGGTTCTTGCAGGAGTTAAAAACTCCAAAAAAACCTCCCCCCACATCGATTAAAAACTAGCCCTTGTTTTTAACATTGTTCCAAAAACCTCCCATAGTTCATAGTTATGGATGCTCTTAGTACCTTCTTCTCTCCCTCAAATATTACACACCTGATGCTTGCGCCTCAAATATTACACGCTTGATGCTCAAATATGAAGATATGAAGTTATTATTATTATTATTATTAGTAGTAGTAGGCAATGCAATTTATGTAGTCCCTTTAAATTAGTACTTTACATATTTTTGTCTAGGGTTTTGAATCAACACATTTTTGTTTACATGATGTCAAATCCACACATTTAAAGCAATGTTTTGTAAATAAGAGATGAGATTATATGATGATGTGGAGAAGATGTGCCCACAAAATGGAGATATAAGTAGAGAAGTGTGGGGTAAATTTTAATGCGGACCATGGTCCGTAGCAGCATGGACCATTAAGTATCATTCTAATTACGCTTTAGTTTCATTTGACAATATTCCTCTGTTTTTCAGTTTCATTTTTCACACATATATACTAGTTTCGTCATAACAATATATATGTTATTGTATGACTCTGGATTTTTTTAGTTTCATTTTTCACACATACACTAGTTCATTATAGCAGCACTAAAGTATAATTTTAATTATACTACAGTTTCATTTGACAATATATGTTATTGAATGAGCTATGCTTTTTAGTTTCATTATACGTTATTGGGAACCATTAGTGTGATAAGTAAATTATACTTATCTATATATATATATATATCATTGTTGCAATAGGCGCTAGGCGCTACTCGGGCCTAAGCGGTCTAGGCGGTTCTAGGCGTCGACTTATAAAAACAAAAAATTAATTCATGTGTGTGGGTGTATGTCATATATTATATTATATATATTATATATATATCTCTTACTTCTTTTACTTATATAAATAAATAAATTTAAATATATATAAATGTAATAATAAAGTTAACAAGGCCGGCTCGCTCGAGTTAACTCAGCTAACTCTGCCAAGTTGGGCGAGTTAACTCGTCCAAAATCGGCCTAGTCGGCCGCTAACTCGGGCGGCCGGCCACCTAGGCGGACGCCTAGGAAGCAATACGCCTCGGTCCAGGAGCGCCTAGCGCCTAGGTGGGGATTTTTGCAACAGTGATATATATATATATATATATATATATATATAAACATCTCTATTCTCTAAGATGTTTTCAAGGTAGACTAATTGGTTTGTAAAATTCCTTCAAGGAGATACTCGATATGATATGCAAGCTTCGTCTTTTAGGCATGAGTCTATATATCAATACCATGGACATAAACTGAGATTAAATCCATTAGCAATTCATTGACAAACACATAATAACATATATTATGTGAGGAAATGAATTGTGCTTTATTGAAGTAAAGCTACCAGGTATATATAGTATATAAAGGAGAGTTAATAGCTAGGGAGTTGTAACAACTAGTCTAAAATACCTATTCTAAAGGAGTATAATTAGAACAAATACAACATCAACCACATATATCCTTAACACGCCCCCGCAAGATTGAGGATCCGTCGGAGACTCCAATCTTGGAGGAAAAAATGAAGAAATAAGTGACGGCCTAACGGCTTAGTGAGAAGATCAGCTAGCTGCGCAGAGGAAGGAATATGGCGAACAACCAACGTACCACTCGTAACCAATTCTCGTACAAAAAAGTAGTCCAACGCCAAGTGTTTCATACGAGAGTGAAATACTGGATTTTTACAGACGTAAGTGGCGCTGAGGTTATCACACAGAAGAACGGGGGATTGCGCTAGAGTTAAGTTGAGCTCATGAAGCAAATTCTTAATCCAAAGGACTTCCACTGCTGCATTGGCCAAGGCCCGGTACTCCGCTTCTGTGGACGAACGCGAAACAGACTTCTGCCTTGAGGACTTCCATGAAATAAGGTTGGCGCCCAGATACACTAAGTAAGCCGTGGTCGAGCGGCCCGCAGTGTTGCATCCACCCCAATCCGAGTCGGTGTAGACACGTAGCGACAATGGCTGACCAACATGGAGAAACAAGCCGTGACAAACAATCCCTTTGAGATAACGAAGCAGGCGCTTAGCAGCTTGCCAGTGTTGCTCCGACGGCACATGCATGAATTGTGAGAGTCGACTAACCGCAAACGCCACATCTGGGCGGGTGATTACCAAGTACTGCATGAGGCCTAGCAGGCGACGAAATTGCGTGGCATCCATCGCAGATCCAGGTGACTGTAGGGGAACTAGCTTGTCTGAAATAGCAAGTGGTGTTGAAACATCTTTTGCACCATCCATTTTGAATTGTTTGAGTATATCAGTTATATACTGGCTTTGTGACAGGAACATACCACCAGTCGTTGAGATAACCTCGACACCCAAGAAATGATGAAGTGGACCGAGATCCTTCAAAGCAAACCGGTCTGACAAAGTCTTCACAAACCGATCTAGCCATGTGACATTATTACCTGTCAACAAAATATCATCTACATAGACTAAGAAATAAACAGTCACACCATGAGACGAATAAATGAACAGGGAAGCATCTGCTTGGGACTTAGTGAACCCACAACGCTGCAAAAATAGCGAAAGCTCTTGGTACCAGGCCCGTGGGGCTTGTTTAAGGCCATACAGAGCCTTGGTTAACCTGCAAACATGAGTGGGGTAAAGCGGATCAACATATCCCGGCGGCTGCTCCATATACACCTCCTCATGAAGTGTGCCATGCAAGAAGGCGTTAATGTCCAACTGGCGCAAACCCCAACGGTTACTTAATGCAATAGTTAGGACCAACCGGATAGTGACCGGTTTCATAACCGGGCTGTAAGTTTCGAAGTAGTCTTGACTTGCTGTCTGCAAAAACCCTTTAGCCACAAGGCGTGCCTTGTACTGATCAACGGAGCCATCCGGTTTGCGTTTGACACGGTAGACCCATTTGCAACCGATCGGAACCCCAGCTTCACGCTGCACTAGTTTCCATGTATTGTTACGGTGCAAAGCTTCGAACTCTTCGTCCATGGCTTTCCTCCACCTAGCATCCTTGAGAGCCTGGGCGACGGTAGAAGGCTCTATAGTCGGAGGCAAGGGGTGGGCTGTGGTTAGATTGATAACATAATCAGAGTACCTGGGATTAGGCCGGCGTGGTCTGGTAGAACGCCGCAACCCAGTTTGTGACTGACTTTGGTCAGAGGATGACACGGGTTCGGTAGACGCAGGTTCAGAGGTTGGTGGCGGATAGATATTTGTAGTAACAGTGGGCGACGAACTACTCAGAGGGAGGGACGGTGATTGTGACGCCATAGGCGAGGAGTCAACGCCAGCCGCCGTGCTGTGGTCATTTGATTGCCCAGACGTCGAAACAGATTGCGGCTGAGGAACTTCTGGCGAGACTGACACGGCTGGCGATGAAACATGAGTGACATGCGAAGAGAAAGACGAGTCTAAAGATGTCGGCTCAATAGGGGGTGATGGTTGTTTGAACAGAATTTGCGACCAAGTAGGGGAGTGATCCCTATTAAGGCATTTTGACTCAACCTTCAACTCCTTGGAAGGAAACACGTGAGGAACAAAACGTACATGCCTTGATAAATAGACCCAATTTGAGACAAAATCTAAGCACTTATAAGCTGACTGGGTGTTCGATTAACCCAAAAAGATACACGGTAATGACCTTGGTTCGAGTTTCTTTGTATGATAAGGGCGTAGCCAGGGGAAACACAAACAACCAAAAGGTTGCAGCTTATCATAGTTCGGTGACCGATTAAATAGAATGTGGTAAGGAGATTTGTTACCTAAAACCGGTGTTGGGAGTCGATTGATTAGATAGGTTGCTGTTTGAAATGCATGAGACCAGTATGTAGTCGGCATAAAGGCAGCATGAAATAGGGACATGTCGGTTTCGACGATATGCCTGTGTCGTCGTTCAGCTATGCCATTGTGTTCAGGAGTATGTGGGGGAGTTGTAAAATGCAAAATACCGTGAGTGTTGAACATTGGTATTAGTTTAACAAACTCCCCCCCATTATCAGAATAAACTGAGACAATCGACAAACCAAAGAATTTTTCTACCAACCTTTTAAACTGGGGAAATATCTCAAACACATCAGACTTACGCTTTAGAGGATATAACCAAATATATCGTGAAAAGTGATCAATGAAAATAACGTAATAAGTAAATCCATCAATCGATGTGTCAGAGGTACCCCATACATCAGTGTAGATTAATTGGAGAGGTTTAGTACTAACAAGAGTGCTCTTGGCAAATGGTAACTTATGGCTCTTGTATACATTGCACGACTGACAATAAACTTTATTTAATAATGACATAGAAATGGGAACACTGCAGTGTTGCAGCACAAGATGTAACACCTTACTGGATGGATGCCCAAGGCGATGGTGCCATTGCGACATACTGGACAAATGTATGGAATTAATAGTGGGCTGACTTGAGAGGGGTCCGTAGTATACTCCATTAACGTTCGTCCCCCGCAGAAGCGACATCCCCATTCGAAGATCCTTCACGACAAAATACGAGTGAAAAAATTCAACCGACACATGATTAGTTTTGCACAACTGAGACACAGACACTAAATTAGTGTGCAACTGTGGGACATGGAGAACGTTTTGAAGAGTGAGCGAAGAAGAAGAAGCGGGAATAACAGACTGACCAATATGAGAGATTTTTAAGGAATTACCGTCACCTAGGCGTATCTCATCGGGACCCTTGTACTCTGAAAAGGTTTGTAGAGGAGCCATATTTGGAGTGGCATGGTGAGATGCCCCACTGTCAAACAACCATGGTGAGGTTGACCCAACTGCGG
Organism: Ipomoea triloba; assembly: GCF_003576645.1. Taxonomy (NCBI): domain Eukaryota; kingdom Viridiplantae; phylum Streptophyta; class Magnoliopsida; order Solanales; family Convolvulaceae; genus Ipomoea; species Ipomoea triloba. The sequence goes on from NC_044927.1 coordinate 22,333,142, forward strand.
AGTTGGCTGTTGGTGACTGATTGGATGGCGTTGCCTACATAAGAAAAACGTTATTATCCTTTAAGAACCGAGCCAATTTGCGACAAACACGGGCTTCATGGCCGGCAAAATTGCAGAACTGGCATACAACACTGGACCGGTTGTTGCCATTTTGCGGCCAATTTGGCCTGTTATGTCCATTCGAATTGTTGTTGTTGCGAAACCTCCGGTTGGATGAATACTGATTAGTGTTCCGGGAAGCCGAGGGACTGCGTTGGGTGACATTCACAGTGGCCAATAGGGACTGCCGAACATCATCCGTTTCTTTCAAGTGACGTTCATGATCCGTGAGAACGTCAGCCAATTCGCCCAAAGAGATGGGATTGTCACGGATACGAATAGCAGAAGTAATAGGATTGTATTCGTCTCCAAGTTGTGTGAGGATGTACACGACCATGTCCTCATCCGAAACTGGGCATTGAGCCAAGGCGAGATCGTCGGCTATGGACCGCATGTCATTCAAGAAGGTCGTAACCGACCGATCACCTTTCGGGTTTCTAGTGAGCTTGGCCTTGAGGGAAATGATCCGTCATCGAGAGGCACTAGCATAGCTGGCAACGAGACGTTTCCAGGCATCATACGCTGTTGAAGCAGAAGAAATGAGAGGTTGGATAGTGTCCGAACAACTTCCTAGTAAAGCATTAGTAATTATCTGGTCCTGCCTGTACCAAGTTAAATGGGCAGGGTTTTGGATGGTTTCAGCAGTATCACTGAACTTGGCTGGTTCTTTAACAGAACCATCGATATAGCCAAGGAGATTGAATCCGATTAACATGAATTGAACTTGGCGTCGCCAAACCGGGAAATTGGTAGGGGTGAGTTTGATTGGTAAATTGGACGGAGCATTAAGCTGGATAACATCAATAGTGGTCACAGCCGATTGGGAAGCCATGAACTAACAAAGTGGCGTAAGGGAAGGAAAGGAGAAGGAAAAAAAAATCTCTTAGGAGAGTATGGCTCTTGATACCATGTGAGGAAATGAATTGTTCTTTATTGAAGTAAAACTACCAGGTATATATAGTATACAAAAGAGAGTTAATAGCTAGGGAGTTGTAACAACTAGTCTAAAATACCTATTCTAAAGGAGTATAATTAGAACAAATACAACATCAACCACATATATCCTTAACATATTATTTGCATATTTCCTTTTTGGGAGGAAAAAAAATACTCCGTGGTTCTGTGACCACCCATTTGGAATTGTAACAGATGTGACATTATACTACATAGTAATTGGTCTCTTTATTCTTTTTTTATTCCTAAATATTTTTTCTTTCCAAATGTCTATATAATAGGGGAAAAAAATCCAAAAATGGGAAAGGAAAAAGTAAATAGTAAGTAGTAAGTAGGCAATGTAGATATGACAAAGAAAATGGGCAATCCATATAGAACATGACATTTACATTCATGTCAAAAGCAAAAATCTATCTCAGACATGGGTAGACCAGACATGAATTGAAGTGCGTGAAATTACACCTTTACATGTTGTAATTGCATGCCCCGTGCCCCCATACATACAATATCTTCTTCTTCTTCTTCTCTTTTTTTTTTCTTTTTTTTTTTTTTTTGAAAATCCACACATACAATATATAAATTTCTATTGAACTTGTTTAAATTAATTGACATCTAGCTACCTTATGCTTATAATTACATTATTTACATTATTTTTAAAAAATGATGCAATGATTATAATAATGTTATTGCAATCTTTAATTTCAAATTGATGAATACGCTAATATGATTAATTACTCTCTTGTATGCTTTAAGATAATCAAATACAAGGAAATCACTAAATACAGGTTAGTCGTGATTTAAATATATTCAATAAATATAACCCATATATGCATAACATTATTTGAAATGTTTTAAGTGAAACTTAAACATTGAATAAGTTTTTTTTTTTTTGAGTATTACTGACTCTGTTATAATGTAGTATCTGTTCATAGCTACTTTCTCAACCTACTGAAGCACAAAGTGTCAACAGTTGCCTCCACTTTGTAATTGCTTTTTTCTCCATTAAGTAAAAGATGTCAAGAGTAAACTACCTATAATGCCATTTTGCTTGTTTTAAAATCTTTAGGATTTGAATTGAATGCAATGCCTTTTTTTAAAAATTATTTTTTCTCAAATTATAAATTAATTTAATATGATTAGATTTTTTTTTGAAAGAAAATATAATATGATTAGATTAATTCTACACCACATGCATAATGAGTTATCCTACCTACAACATAAAATGATATAGGTCATGTTTGATAACATAGTTAACTTATCAGTTAATTTTAGTTTTTTAATCACTATTAGTTGTTTGACTTGGTTAAACAAAATTTAATAATTAGCTTTTTGTAACAACTTTAATGTTCCAAAATGTTAAAATTCAAAAAGTTGCTCAAAGCAACCTTTTCTATAAGCTTTTTGAAAAAATATCATTTTGTATGTAATCAACTATCAGCTAACAACTAATTTATCAAACATTTTTTAGAAAATATTATTTTTAGTCCCTCAACTATAATACATGTATCAATTTTGGTACTTGACTATTAAAATTTTCAAATTAGGTCCATGACTATTCAATTTGTATAACTTTTGGTCCTTGACTATTAACATTTTCAAATTAGGTGCATGACTATTCATTTTGTATCACATTTGGTCCTGCCGTTAAATTTTCCGGCGAAGTCATCGGGGGTGACCGGCGTTTTCTATTTTTTTTATTATTATTTTTTTATTTTTAATTTTTTTTATTTAAAAGTTACAGAGTATTAAAATAATTTTTAAGATAAAAATTAAATAAATTAGTCGGTCACCTGCGACTTCGCCGGAAAATTTAACGGCAGGACCAAATGTGATACAAAATGAATAGTCATGCACCTAATTTGAAAATGTTAATAGTTAAGGACCAAATGTGATACAAATTGAATAGTCATGCACCTAATTTGAAATTTTTAATAGTCAAGGACCAAAATTGATACATATATTATAGTTAAGGGACTAAAAATGATATTTGCTCAACATTTTTCTATAATCAACTAATGCTATCAACCAGTGAAATCAACTAATCCAGCTAACATGTATGTATTTACCAAACACCCCATATTATTCTATTCTCCTGCTAGAAATAAGGAAAAATAATAGATAAAGACTCTTCCCGGAGAAGCTAATAAAGGAGTAGTCTTTATTGCCACTTGAAAGCCTCATGGCATCTCAAACCATTTATATGCAAAATTTAATGTCAAAGTGAAAAACAACTATATCTATGTCATGTTTTTTTTTTTTTAATGAGCCAATGTAATAGGGACAGGCTACAATTACATATTTACATGGGATACATATACCTAGTTACATGCATTGTACCAAATACTATAAATTGACATAAGAATTAATAATACACAATATAATTAATTAATATGATATAACTAATTATGTCGTATATGATCAACACCAGATGGTTTGCTCACGAAATGCGGAATTCATTTCCAAGACTTACACGCTAATACGACAAGATAGTGAAAGGGTAGTAACCCATTAAATGAAAGGATCAATATCTAATGCGCATAAAAAACTCATCTCATTAAATAAAGCTTTATACTACAATTATTAGGGCTCGATCCTATATACTATAAAATCATTTTCATTGTGTTTGGTCATTGCAAGCATTTTCTTTGCAAAAAGGCTCGGCACTCTTTCTCAATGGAAAAGGAGTTCTAGTCATTTTGTGAAACATGGACACATTGACACATGGTCACATGCTTGATAGTAAAGGCAAACAGCCACTAAGCTAGTCTATAGCTAGCTACATACATAGCTTGCTATTATAATATAATGATGTACTATAGATTGAAAGGACAATAAAAGATGGTGATATTAGAAACCTATGAAATTCTTTGTGTTGGGCTTTTACCTTAAACAGAAGACAAAGAGATTTTTCACAGTTACGTAGATTTGGGAATCTAATTCTTCTTTAACCAAAAAAGGAAAATAATGCCATTTTTCTTTTAGGTATAGTGCACATAAATATTAGCCAGATGTAATTAGTATTTAGTATATTACCTTATCTTGGTATGTATGAAAGCATTAAATCAAGAAAGAGCGATGCTATTTTACCTCATAATTTTACCTTCTAATTAATTTTATTCCATAATGTCATAATATTTGATTAATAAGTAATATTTTTAATGCATGATCAACCAGATGAAAAAAAATGCATTAAAAAGTTACAATGGGAGGAAAACTTACAAAAAATGCTAAGTGAAGAATTTTAGGAAGTTAATATGTGAAATTAGATCTTATTTTAGAATTTAGACCAAAGGATATATTCAACACATACTCCTGAATAGTAGATGAACATATTTGATCCTTCTACCTTTATTAAATATACAATTAAATCATCAAAATAGTAAAAATATTTATTTTATAACATACCATATACGCATAAAATGGTAAAATAATATTTAAAAACCATAACTAATGCTATATATGGGTTAAACAAGTTCTTAACGAGTTAAGCGTATTGACATATTAAAACACAAATTTTAAGTGGCTCTTAATGGGTTGACCCAATAATAACATGAGAGTATGAGACACATTAAAAATAAACACTAATCTAATGTTTCCGTCGTATTTGATTATGTATTGTGTTTATACTAGTCATGTCGCAAATGGTCAAATCTAAGAGATGAGTAAAATCAAGAAGGAGAATAACAGTTTTCATTAATTAAGAAAATTGCATATATTTTTTCATTCAAAATATCACTACCCAAGAGTATTCTCAAGTCACATTTATGAGGCGTAAAAAAAAGAATTTTATTTTTATATTCATTAGCTACTCGAAATTGGTTATGTCAATCAAATATCAAAGCATGAATTAATAATGACTTCATATAATAATTAAATATTAAAGGAAAATAGTAACGAAATATTCCTATCTTATTATTATTTTTTTAAATTGAAACGAAAGTTTTAAAAAGAAAGTATCGGAGTCGAGAAGTCTCTGTAGAATCCAGTCATACAACAGAGCCGTTCTAACAGAGGACGGCGTAGAATTAAAATCAAAATAAAGAGAGGAGAAAAACCAATCAAAGCTAAAGCTTCAACAATCGTATTAGCCTCTCGATAGGAATGAGTGATAGAAGCGGACCAAGAGGATAGCAAATTTTATCTCATTTATCTTTTAGTGTGACATTACCTTTTTTTTTTTTCTTTTTTTAAAAGACTATTGGTTTGTTTGGTAGACATTATTTTAAATTGTAAATAAATTATAAGCTCCATTTGGTAAAATATGGTGAGTTTAAAACAATAGCTTATTTTGAAACGCAACCTCAAGTAGTGTTTCAACATAAGCTATTACCTTTTAACTTTTTTTAACTGTTTTTTTTATCTTTATTAATTTACAAAAATGATATCATCTTTACTTTATTAATCAAAATCATAATATCTCAGTTTATCCTTTTATTTTTTAAAACATTGATAAACTTATTCACCAATTAATTTTATCAAACACCTTAATTTCAATTAGTTAGCTTATTAATTACTAGGTTTTCAACTAAGTGTGTCAAACAAAATCTATATCAATTCGTTTTTTAACTCGCATTAGTTAATTCATCACAAGAAGTGAACATTAGGAAGTAAATAAACTTTTTTTAAAAAAAAATTAATACCATAATAAGACATGATGACAAAGTAACTTTAAAAAGGATGTAGCATAACTCTTACACTAATTAAGTAATTATTTGTCCATATTTCGTTATCCTACGCCTAAAAATGACAATATTCAAATTATCTAACGAATGTTTGGATAAAACTATATGGTATTCAGATAATGGAAGTATGAAACAATATATATATATATATATATATATATATATATATATATATATATATATAAAATTCAGTTATTCACGTCATTAGACATGACGTCCAAACCACGTAAACATCATTGTTTTTAATCGATAATCAAGTATATATTGCCTAGTGCCTTCATTCAAAATAATTATTTGATGGGCTTAATTTAAAAAGTGTTAGTAAAAATTTGAATTTGTAATTGAGAGATTCGCCAAAGACCTTGTGGTCTAGTGGTACTTGGTGTCCCGATTTACACTCTACATGGATGATGGGAGTGGGTTTGAGCCTCAATGGAGGGTTTGACTCTTTATGTGCTTCAGTAAGTTGAGAAAGTAGCTACCTCAATGGAGGGAACTGTTGACTCTTTATGTGCTTCAGTAAGTTGAGAAAGTAACTATGAACAAATACTATACTACAAAAAAATACGACAGACTCACAACCCATTTTAAAACAAAATACCACCATTTGCATTTGAAGAAATTAGAAATCAAAAATATTTTTATTTTAATTATTTGATGTACATCTCGATCTCTTCTGGAAACAGAAAATAAATGAAATGATCCACGTACTTGTTGGGAAATTATTCAATAAAGAAGGTTTCTGTTAGTTTATTAATTTTGTCCACAATAAATTTCTGGTCATGACTTTGTTAGGGAGTTTGTTAAACTTCCACAATTTACTCTCATTTTTGTGGCTTCCTTCGAATTAGCTTGCTTATTTGCGAGTTCCTTCTAATTAGCTTATTTTGTGGCTGAAATGGAGAGATTAGTTAGAGCCCTTCAGTATATAAACTCCCATTTCATTTTATACGACACAACAAAATAAACTTTCTTTCTTATCCTCTGACTGCCTTCCTAAGTATGAGCAATAGTCAGGTTCGATATGACAACGGGGTTACACGTACCCTGACCAGGAGTATTGTAATCTTGTTCAGACTCAACTTGTGTTTCCTTCTCTTGGTCCTAGAGAGGTTAACCCTGAACCGGACTATACTTCTGGTTAAGGTGTAACCCCGCGTCCTCGCTACATTTATAGACAACAACATGGGACGGTTATATAACACGGTACAAACTTCTTTTCAGTCTCATTTGTTGTCTTTTTCCAAAAGAATTGCTTCAATTCCAACACTACTAACCCATGAAAAAAGATAGGATAATAACATTGATTAAGATCACTTAATTAATATTACAGACAGCACACATTAAAACAACCTTCGACGATATTGATCTAATAAAATGTATAGCATCATGAGCAATCAACCTTATAACTTCAGCAGATTGACTGCTCATGATGTTATAGCGAGCAAGTCTTTAGATTATACCCAGCCTTGATTATATTCTAATTAAGTCGTTAATTAATTAATTTCTAGTACTGTGTGCTGCATCTTGGACGATTAATTCGATTAGAATTTTTTGGATCTCTCCGATCATCGGAAACCTCCACCAAAAGCCGCCGGAGCCCAGTAATCCGCCCCATTGTCATTCCCAACTTGTAACGTGCATGATATCGGGACAAGACAAAGCCCTCTGCTCCTCAAGTCCTTCTTTGATTCATCATCCAAATCCTTCATTAATTAAATAAAAAAGAATTAGCTATTTTTCTAATCCATCAGTAAGTTATTGGAGTGTAACATATTTTCAATTTATTATCAAAACGAGCAAAGAGTCATGCTCGACTATGAGTCTATGACAAAGGTTGGTAAATAGTTGATAAACTGATTGAGTTAGTGGATTAAAAAAAATATTGTAAATTAGTTGTTTTAAACAGTTTTTTTTAATTTTAGTGTTTTGGAACAATAAGTTGTTACAAAAAGTTACACTTATTAATTGTTTAACCAAGTCAAGCAGTTAATAGTATGATCAAACAAGCTAAAATTGACTTAAGCTAAGGTAAAAGTAAAATTACAAAATACCTGATGATGGGAAATTCCTTTCCTCTTCATGGAGTTGTCATTCAAGAGCTGATATTAGGGAGAAAAAAGATCAGAGGATTCCATTTATTAACAAACAGTAATTAAATTAAACTTTCCTTTTTATTTGGGAATTAATTAATTAGTAAATTCATTTTTTGAGCCTTTTAAGGTTCTGTTTGAGCTGAGTGAAATTAGAGTTACTGTATAAAGATGCAGGCTTTTTTTGTGCTTGGAAAACTTCACTTTTTGCAGAGAAAGAATATTTATTTTATTTATTTATTTTTAGCTTTCTGAAAATAAGATAATAATAATTTTATTTCCATAAGCAATAATGGTATATATATTGAAGGCAATGGATCCAATAAAGCATACCTGACCAGGGTCTTCAGGAAATAAAGAATTCCTTTCCCCTTGAACAACCTGCAAATTATGTAAACAAATCTTAATATTAATCATTCATCAATAAATGCAACATCATTATTATTCATTTGTTTAGTATTAATCATTCAGAACTCTTTAACATGATACACTTTTTACAGAAATGTTTAACTTTATTTTTTATCAAGAATTTAATTTTGATCTCGAGACTTAATAAGTAACATAAATTATTATATTAATCTTACAATGCAACATCATTATTATTCATTTGTTTATTATTAATCATTCAGAACTCTTTAACATGATACACTTTTTACAAAAATGTTTAACTTTATTTTTTTTATCAAGAATTTAATTTTGATCTCGAGACTTAATAAGTAACAAAAATTATTATATCAATCTTACAGGTCGTTGATGGTGCCTCATGGTTTGTGTTGCAGTGCCCAGGTAAGGCAAGCTAAGGGCCTGCAGAATTGAAGGAGGAGAAAATATAATACTATACACATGAAATATATGCATTTTGAAGTTGAAGAAATTAAAGAATGCATGCATGCCTGGCAATGGGGCTTTAACCATAGATGAATGGAAGAGCCAAATTCATGAAAGTTTGAGAAATTGAAAGAGGGAACAAGTATTAAACATCACCTCAATCTGACTCTGAAGGAATCTTATGTATCCAATAGCTTCTAACAACACTGAGGCTGTGTCAGTCTGCAAAAACACAGCAACATAAAAACAGGTTTATTTGGTTTTTCTTAATTGTCTGCCATCAGGAAACCCTAAACAACATATCTTTTTTAATGTTTTCTTTTTGTATTTTTAACTTGCTTCAATTCTCTAGCTACCTGCTATATATTCTCTACCAGTTTGTGGTGATTATATATACTCTATATCACGATTTAATCGTTAACATTACTAATATTGATGTTAGAATCTTTGATAGATCTTGATTAGAGATGAAATCCCGAGTAAATGAAAACTAATTCTTTAATTAGAGCTTAATTACCTTCCCAAAGGGGGAGACCAGTTGGTGAAGGGCAGTAATTCTATCACCCAATTTTTCCTTTCTCACCTGTTTAATTAGGAGAAAAAGTTGAAATATAAACTATAAAGTGATGACAAATTAAAGACAAGATTAGTAGTAAAAAGATAAAGGAACACTATATAGATAGTGTGTTTAAACAGTGGTAATTAATTACCTTGAAGGTAGATTGAGTAGTTGAAGAAGGTTGTACCCTAAGCTTCTTAGGTGCCCCACCAGTAGTACCTGTGCTGTTACACTTCACAAAAATGAAGACAAATAAAGCTTGATAAATTCTCCTAAGGGCATATAAATTAAAGCTAATCAGAAGAAATTTTTTTTGGCACAATCAATACATAAATATCAAATGAAAATTAGGGTCCACATGGAAAAAGAAGTGGGTGGTGCATGTTTAACTTAATTATTCTGTATATATATGTAGTTATTAATAACCCATGCTACACTTTAATCAAAATCGAACTATTCCCAGATCAAGAATGATTTAATTCCTTTATATACAAATCCATACATGAAATTCTAAACCCTAAATCATTGTTGTATTTGTTACTGAGGAGGGAAATCTGTAATCACTACCCGAGTGTATGTAGTAGTAAATTCTGCCGGACAATAAGAAGGCAAACCAGTCTAGGTTATCTATTGTTGACCGACTCAATCTAAGAAGGACAATAGACTGCTCCTGCTAGGAGTCGAACTTGTAACCTTGTCACTAGTGGTTGGGATTAAGGAGTTAATTAGAAAATGACAGCAAACATGTGGATTATAGTACCTCAGATGAGTGATCTGGGGGAGGATGTCTGGTAGCATTATCAGACATGAGAATCTTGTTACAAGAATCCAACATGTTACTGGGGCAGCTTAAAGTGGTAACACAAGATTTTGGAGAAGAAGATTGAGACCAGTTATTGTTGGGTTGTTTTGCTACTGCAAATTCTGCATTATTTGGTGCAGTGGCGGCGGCGCCATAGACATAGCAGCTGCTTTCTTGGTTCTTTGTGTCGTCGAATTTGAGTAGTTGCTCCTCCCAATTCTCCAGCTTCTTCGCAGCCTCCATGTTAGCACTCAACCCAGATTTATCTTCTTCATCCACCAACCCTCCCCTAGAAAGAAATAATGTTTTCTGTGTTTTTATTGATTTGGCTTTAGGCTCATATATACAGTTTTGAGCAACAGTCATATACCTAAATAATTCATAACATACATGCATAATACACATACAACATGGATTGAATCTATGACATCTAATCCCGACAACTTTTTTATAATCCCCAAAACACTTACTTGCTATAGAGAGAGAGAGAGAAAGAGAGAGAGAGAGAGACTTACAGGAGAAATTGGCTCCAAGAGTCAGGAGGAGGGAGGTGGTGGTGGGTATCACTCCAAGAAGAGGAAGAAGAAGAAAATGGGAGTGGGGGAGGGGTGAAGAAGGGGGTGGGGGGAGGGGGAGGAGAAGCCATGAAAGGAGAAGTACTAGTGTTAGCTGATGAAGCTTCTTGATGATGATGATGATGATGATGAGATGTGGGAGGCCTCATGCTAGTGTTGATGCTCCACCAACCATGGCTCTGCAAAACACCTCTATTCATTGCTCTCTCTTTCTTTTTCTCTCTCTCTCTATATCTATCTATCTATCTCTCCTAGAAAACTCAAAGAGTAGAGAGTTTTAACAAGGCAAATATAAAGCTTTATTTATTTGCTTGCTTGGTGCTTCTTCATCAATTCACTTTCTTTCTTCTTCAACTCAATTCTCACTTTTGTGCTGACCTTTCCTGGCCTTCTCTTGTACTTTACTTTTCTCCCTCCCAAACAAGCCCTTGTGTTTTTCTTAGAGAAGCTACCTTTATTAGGTCTCCCTCCTCTTCATTAAATACAAGAATTTTTTAAGCATATTAGAAATCCCAATCACATAAGTCTATAGAGAGAGAGAGAGAAATTTGAAGGAACAATGATGGAGGTTGGAGAACCTTTATTTTTTATGTCTTTGTTGTATCACTTCTTTCTCTCTTGCTTTTGGGTTTTATTTTTTAATTCTTTGTTTGTTTGTTTTTTTTTTTTTTGGTTTTCCCTTTTCTTCCTTGCTTTTGCTTTATCATCAAAGTGGACAGAAAAGGTGGTGTGGCAATTCTCATTAAGTAAAAAAGCTGAAGAAAAAAGAAAACCAAAGTTCTACTACTCTCACTTTGGGTGCACCGTGACCTGCGGCCATTCAACAAATTAAACTCTATATTATATGTATCCTAGGTCTTTATCTCAAGTCCGTGAAGGTATTATAATTGATGAGTTTATCTATATCCCAAAGTAACTTTAATTAGGTAAAATATGCTTTAATTATTATGTAGTTTATACTACTATAGTTATAGTGGAGACAACACCAACTGAGTTGGTAGGACAATTAACTTGATAACCACAAAATTTCAAGTTTAAATATTCATGGGAGCTATCTATGGACTTCTCCCACAGATAGTTTAGTACTCAATATATAGTTTATATATTTGCTCTTTGTGTTGTTCCTTTACACTTCTACATTTTTTTTTTCTTTTGAGCTTTATTTTAACATTAGCCCTTAACTGGAATTTAAAATTTGTTAGTAGAATAAGTGACATTAAGGGAATGTTTGGTTTAAGATATATAAAATAACCAATGTTATACTTGCTTGTGCATATAAGATTTACATGTTTTGTTCAAGTTGTGTAATTTTCTCAAGAAATGTCACTTAGCTTTCTATAAGATTTGTGGTTATTTGAAAGAGAAAATTGGAGGGAGAGGAAAATAGGAAAAAAAAAAAAGCAAAAAAAAAATTGAAAAAAGAAANGAAAAAAAAAAAAGCAAAAAAAAAATTGAAAAAAGAAATTTGAAAAAAAAAAAAAAGAAGCTCTAGAATAACGCGGAGTGCACGCATGCGCCTCACGTGACTAAGAGACAACTTTCACTAATTTGGCAGGACCCACAATTCTGACAAAAACTAAGATTTTCCTGCAAAGATCTAAAATTCTCTCTCTCCTCCCTCTCCCTCTCCCACATACGATTAAATCTCCTCAAGAACCACCCCAAAATCTCTATTGCGGACGCTAAGACATTCTAATATTCTCCTCTTTTAACTAATTTTGTCATTTTAACACAATGTTTTTTTTCTCTAGTTAAGACATACAATTTTTCTCAAGGTTAAGCTCTTAGTTTTTTTTTTTAATCATATATTTTTATATTTTACCATTGCCTTATTTATTTATTTAGGATAAGGGTTAAATAAGCTATTCAGCTTTTATGAAAAGTGCAATTAGGCCATCAAAATATAAAAAGCTCCATATAAGCCATTGAATTTGGAAGAATGATTCAATTAAACCATTTTTACCTCCTATAGCAGGTTAATTAACAACACATTATAGGCCTACAATTGACTTAGGTTGATCACGGTTCCGATTCCTAACCGGCGTTTTCCAATTCCGAAAAATGGCGAATCGACAATTCTGATTTAGTGGCTAGTGTTCCCGTAAGTCCACCCTTCTTTTACCGTTCTATTCGAGGCAACACGGGTTGGGTTGTATCAAAACAAAATTTAAATCTTCTATTCAATGCAAAATGAAAATTGCAGTATGAGAATTTTCTGATAAATAAAAAAAAGTTTCGGATTCTAATTCTATTTATTTGTTATTTTTGGAATCTTTGAAACAAAAAATAGATCCACTTCACTTATCTTTATTTAAATTGACAATTAAAATGAATTATAATTGTTTGATACACTGTTGTCAATAGAAATGTTGAGAAAAAAACCCAATAGAAAAAACAAAAGAAATTTCGTTTTTCAATTGAAATTGATATTTTGGTAGAATTTGATATAACAAGAGTTCGTTCGTCTCAAAAAAAAGATTCTTAGTCTATTTTTTCTGTATTCTTTCTAGATTTAAAGGCTCACTAAACAAATAAATTCATACCTTCGATCTCGAAAAATATGAAAGATCTCCATCCAAGCCATACATCCGACTTTCATCGAATACGGCTTTCCACAGAATTCTATATGTATCTATGAGATCGAGTATGAAATTATGTAAATAGGGCATATCTTGTCTAGGTAAAATTTTTGAAATGATACCTTTAATTCCATGTCTTCCAACTAGTTTATGTCTCACGTTTTTTGAAAACTTATGTCCCACTTTGATTTCGCGTTTTTGTAAAATATAGACATGAATCAAGTTCATCTTCGAAGTAATTATCCTTTCCAATATTTTTCTATTGGAGCTTCTCTCATTCCTTAAATAGAACATAATGATGCGAATCGAGCGTTAATAATGAGTTCTAATATGCAACGTCAAGTAGTTCCCCTTTCTTGGTCCGAGAAATGCATTGTTGGGACGGGGTGGAATTAGGTTGATTGATTTATGGATTTTGATTAATCGGAATATAAAAAGGGGTCTTTTCTTGTTTATCAATTGGATCAATTAATTGATCATTATTAGTCTCAATTGGAGTCTTTTGATTACTACTAGATAACCAACACTGAAACCGTCTTTACATTGGATGGCTTGGTGTTTTGATGATCCCTACTTTATTGAACGCAACTTCTGTATTTATGATTGCCTTCATTGGTGCTCCTCCAGTAGATATATATTGATGGTATTCGTGAACTTGTTTCTGGATCTCTGCTTTACAAAAATAATATTATCTCTGGTGTTACTATTCTGACTTCTGCAGCAATAGGCCGGTTTACACTTTTACCCAATTTGGGAAGCGGCATTTTGGCCATTGAATACTTGATACCAATGACTTAGATTTGCTCAACTGCGCAACTGTGCACTTCACTTGCGCAGAAATATAAGCCATTGATCTCATGTATTCAATGACCCAAATTTGTCTACACGGACTCATAACAAGATGGACTCATTTGATAACTAGTATATATATATATATATATATATATATATATATATATATATATATATATATATATATATATATATATATATTTATTTATATTTATTTATTTATTTATTTATGGGGTTAGGTTCTCGTGCTCTCATGCTGTCACTCACCATTAGGTATGAATAAATACACCACAAAGTGTTCGAAAATGCACCATTAGGTTATGCATTTTTTTTGTGTGTCTGGTGCGTTTGTGCATTTTATTCTGGTGTATTTTTGAAGACTATGTGATGCACTTATGCATACCTAATGGTGCAATTCACACCGACCGCTCGGAACGAAGCTATTTAAAAAAATGCAATGGCATTATGGTAATTTTGTGTAAGTTAATTTTTTTTTTCTTTTAGAACATTTTTTTCTTCTTGTAGAGTACAAATGTTGTACCTTCAAAGAACAATGTTGTATCTTTCAGAGCACACTGATGTGCCTTTCAGGGCACTCTGATGTGTCTTTCTAGTGCACACTGATGTGTCTTTTTAGAGTACATTGTTGTGCCTTCGAAGTGCTTATTGTTTTGCTTTAGAGTACATGTTGTTTAGCCTTCCAAATTGAGCACATTTTTGTGGCTTCAAAGTGCATATTGTTTTGCCTTAAGACTACACATTATTAAGCCTTTTAGAGCACTTTGTGAAAGATTGTGGGTGGCGAACTTTTTTTTATTTATTTTAAAGATAAGTTAATCTTGATCACTAATTACTAATTTGAGTTGAATCTTGTTTGCTCGTTTATTATTTCTGTTTGTTTATGATTTCTGTTGAAGATCCTCTCTCTCTCTCTCTCTCTCTCTCTCTCTCTCTATATATATATATATATATATATATATATATATATATATATATATAATTTTAATCTTTTANATATATATATATATATATATATAATTTTAATCTTTTAAATAATTGTTTCACATCTTTGTGCATTTCAGTGCACATTTTTGTCTTTCAGTGCACATTGTTGTGTCTTTTGGTTCACATTGTTGTATCTTCTAGTGCACATTGTTGGTGGCGAATTTTTTCTTTTAAAGAGCAGTTGTTCTGCAGGTGAGATTTATCTGCATGTTTTACCTCCAGCCTTTAATTCTTCGCACTAAAGCCTAAGCCTCTCTCTCTCTCTATATATATATATATATATATATATATATATATATATATATATATATATATATATTTATTTATTTATTGGAACTTTTCTATGAAATCACCTATTTAGGTGACATTGTGACAACTAAATGATAATATAGGCACGTACTCTCAGTAGCTTACTTGATTTTAAGTTTTGAACATTTCTTAAATAATTGAATAGTTTTGATTTTGTTTGACTCTCTATGACAACAAATTAATTTGTATTATAGTTTTTTTTTCTATAAATATTCTCTATAAAAATTAATTTTATTAAAAAATATATTAACTTAATTACAATATTAAATTGAAAAACTAATAAAATATAAATAATAAACTTATAAAAATTTCCTTAAAGTTAATGGACTTTACCCTAAAAGTTTACCTCAAAGTTAATCTTTAGGAATTTATCAATTTAGTACTAGGAAATCTTTATATAAAAATAAAAATACTATATCAAATATTTTCGGTATAGCCAGTACCTAGTTGTTTGATGATATCAGTGTTATTTTTCGTAAAAAAATATTTTAAATTTGAGTCTCATCTATTAGGTATTTACTATGAAAAGGATTGCATGCATGTCTAGGGGTGTTAATTCGGTTATTAACCGAACTGAGGTATTCTAGTAAATTTTAAAATGTTTTAACCTATAGTTTCACATAATAATCACCATAAAATAGTCATTACATCAATATATAAATGATAAAAATTGTAAAACTAGTTTATTAGTACGATTTATAGATTAAAAAATAAAACATATATATACTAATAGCAATTCATTTGATCAACACTTTCAAATCGAATTAGTCGATAATCAAAGTTTTTAAAATTCATTAATCATTAAATCAAAATATTTCAATTAAAAATGGTAATTGAAAATTTTTACGGTAATTGGCCATAGATTATCATCAACAACATAATTCTGTTGGTACAAGAAGTATAATTAATTCAGTATTTAACCCCGTATCGTTAAACAGACGGAGAGAAAGACCCTGTAAATTTACCAAAAAAAATTAATTCAGTATTTACTTATTGTATAAGTAATTATTAGAAATTCATAGTGCTTTTGATTAATTTTGTTGGTATCCTGATCCACTTCTCAATATTTAATTTTATATTCATATTTTTTTAAAAATATTCACGAATTAATTAATGTATTTTATGTTGATTTTTTTAGTACCATATACTCTATTATAATGTAATATCTAATCAATATATTTTCTCCATCTGTTTAGGGTTAGTTCTTGGCCTGTGCTTAATGCCTAAGAGCACAGCTGCATATGGCCTCAATTTTAGAGGGTCCACATTTTTTCATGCCTCTTTCTATTTTGCCTAAAATTCATCAATTTTTTCCTCAAATCAAACACCAGTCACCATCATTGAAGAGATTCTTCCTTTCTCTATTAATTTTACAACTTTTCCCAACCCCAAATTTCTTTGATTACCAAAGTTGCTATGCAATTTTCACTTCTCTCCTCTAATTAATTGAACATGATTATGACAAAATCGTTCAAAATCTTTGACATAATTCAATATTCTCTCTCCTAATTTTCTTCTCATTTATTTACAAGAATGTGGCCACAAAAATTCAAAAGACGGGCCCTTATATGTTGTAGCCCAAAGAGTTAATATCATATCACTGGAGTTCGATCTTGTGATCTTTTTTCAATTTCAATGAGAGCCATAGAAGTGGTCACTCTATTTTATGTTGATGTTAGTAGTACTTTTTTTTTTTTTTTTGAAAATAATGTTAGTAGTACTTTAGATAAAAAGAAACAATGAAAAGAAAAACATGATGTCTCGCGAGACTTAACTATATACTCAATAGTTCAAGGGTTAGTCTAAAAAAAATTGACACAGAACCAAAAAAAAAAAAAAGAATGAAAATTGAAGACTGATTAAATAACTTACGATTTACTTTCTCCCGCACTACTTAAAGCATAAATTTTAGAAGTTTGTTATTAGTC
This sequence comes from Ipomoea triloba, assembly GCF_003576645.1. Lineage (NCBI taxonomy): Eukaryota > Viridiplantae > Streptophyta > Magnoliopsida > Solanales > Convolvulaceae > Ipomoea > Ipomoea triloba. Next base: position 22,350,347 of record NC_044927.1, read on the forward strand.
TATAATAGAAACCTAACACATATTAAAAAGAAATAAAACATGATACGTACTTAACGAAAAAACACTGTCAACATGTGATGCAGCACATATTTGTCTAAGCTATGTCGTTTTTTGTAACCATAATTTTGGCTGTATCGTTTTGTAAGGATCTTGTAACCGCAAGACGATAAAACGTGAGGGGCAAGACGGTAATTTAATGAGAAGATGCCAAGAAACCAGAATTATTACACAAATTTTCAAGTGGTCAAAATTTTGGGTTTTGCCAAGAGAATGCTCACAATTACCAAGAAAACAATTCTTATTTTTCAATTTTCGTCTTTAATATTTTCTTCTTCTTCTTCTCCTTTTTTTGGTTGTGAAATTTGACCTTACGTCTTTCTTAATTTTATCTTCCTCAAAAGCAGGTGTTTAAGTTACGTACACTACACAAAAGTCTGCATACAAATGATATAAAAGCTATATGAAGATATTATGAGTATTTGTTCTATTTTGGATTATGATTTTCATGTGTGAACCAAATACATCCTATATGTTCATTTAAGACTTATTTTTAGGTCGGGATAAGGTGGAGTTTAATATGAGTTGGGATTTTTGAGCCCAGAATTGCACACTTGGGTGTTGAATAAAATTAGATTGATTCGATTTATTTTCTCATCATCTTAGGACGACCGGCGTGTTCAAAATGTACTCTGAGGAAATCAGAAAACATGGATTATTAATATATATATATATATATATATATATATATATATATATATATATATATATATATATATCATATTATGTATAAACAAAGTATTTTACTTTAACCGATTAGAATAAAGCTTATACTGCTAGTGGTGATTGAACGATTTTTTTACTCGAAATGATAAATTCTTATAATTCTTATCAAAATTAATGTTCAATAGATAAACTTGTATATAAAAAAGACTAACAATAATATTTATATATAAATGAATAATGTATGGGATGTAACTTGAACTTAATTATGTTCTTAACTTGTTGAGATGGGGTCGTGGAGTATTGAGCTTGGATCGCAGGGACTATCGCCCTAGCTAAAGTCTAGTTGATACGTAAGACAAAAATGCCTATATTTTATAAAGTTTGTCATAATTTTTTTTTTTTTTGGATTATGATTTTCATGTGTGAACCAAATACATCCTATATGTTCATTTAAGACTTATTTTTAGGTCGGGATAAGGTGGAGTTTAATATGAGTTGGGATTTTTTGAGCCCAGAATTGCACACTTGGGTGTTGAATAAATTAGATTGATTCGATTTATTTTCTCATCATCTTAGGACGACCGGCGTGTTCAAAAATGTACTCTGAGGAAATCAGAAAACATGGATTATTAATATATATATATATATATATATATATAATATA